>NC_089583.1:110195859-110384169 GCF_019320115.1 Miscanthus floridulus | reverse complement strand
TATTGTATGGCCATCTTCTTCATAGCCCACTTTTGAACTAGCTCCTTCAATTCACCATCGTTGATATCATCATAATCATCCGCTTACAACATGAAATGTTGAAGGATATCATCCCAAATTAAATTCTTATCAAGATCAGAGACAAAACTAACATGAGGCTCGTGATCTTTTGCTTCCATTCATGGGCACTGATCGGAAGTCTGTCCCTTACAAGGCACCCACAGTGTTGCACGAATTTTCTTGCATGTGGACCAAGTGGTTTGCCTGTCTCGATATTGAATTCCAATATTATGTAGTGCCCCTCCAATGGCTTTTTCGGGCCTCGAATATTTTTGCTTTTTGCCATTGTGGTCGTCGATCTAGAGGGCTATGTTTAAAAATAAATAAATAAATATCATGTGTACACATAATAGATGATAGATATTCAAATATATATATAATATTCAAATATATACATCGCCTGTATTTTCTTGCACAATATTTTCTTGGTTATCTTCAAGCGCTAGGTATTGACTCCCGTCATCTACATCCTGCTGGTCACCATCTGTAAATTGAGTGCCGGTGTTGATAATATCCATCATTTCTTCATCCATATTGTCTCTCAGGGCAGCCATCTAGCTTTTACACCACTAGATATATCTATAAAAAATAAAAACTATGTCTATAAAATAGACTCCTGTAGAACGTGCCACCTCGAGGATAGTAACATTTGTAGATGACATTTGTAGGTCTGAAGTTATCAAATATCTATCAAATTCTAGCTCAAAAATATGTTTAAATAAATAATCATCCATACTAGTTGACCTTGCCTGCATGATCATCTCGGCGAGCATTTCTCCACCGACGACACCGTACTTGGCCATGGAAGAGCTTCAATTCTATGAGGAAGGGAACACGGTCTTCCACGACCGTTGCCCGCTCTCCCTCGTAGAATCAAAGCTCCTCCTTGACGTCCGTTACCCGCTCGGCAGAGAACATGCTAGCCGAGATGAACACAGTCCGCAAGTTCAACTAGTATGGATTTTCTACAATTTTCTAACTATTTTCTAAGTATTTCATTTCATGGAAAAATTAATTCTAAAAAATAAAAGGCATGATTTTTAAGTATTTCATTTCATGGAAAATTAATTCTAAGTGACCTGCTCGACATCGGCGAGCTCGCGGGCGTTTCATGGAAAAATTAATTCTAAGTGACCTGCTCGACAAAATTGAGAAAAAACACATGCTCTCATGACATTGCTTATGTGATCATCTCGGTGAGCATTTCTCCACCGGACGGCACCGTACTTGGCCATAGAAGAGCTCCGATTCTACAAGGAAGGGAACACGGTCTTCCACGACCGTTGCCGCTCTCCCTCGTAGAATCAAAGCTCTTCCTTGACGTCCGTTACCGCTCTGTAGAGAACATGCTAGCCGAGATGAACACGGTCCGCAAGTTCAACTAGTATGATTTTTCTACAATTTTCTAACTATTTTCTAAGTATTTCATTTTATGAAAAAATTAATTCTAAAAAATAAAAGGCATGATTTCTAAGTATTTCATTTCATGGAAAAATTAATTCTAAGTGACCTGCTCGATAAAATTGAGAAAAAACACACGCTCTCATAACCTCACACATCTTCTAAGATCACGTAAGCCGCCGCTTGTCGATCCGATCCAATAGGGTTTGACCAGCGCTGAGCGTCGTTTAGGTTGCCTTTGTTGATGGTTCATTCATGATTCATGCTACTGACACTAGTCGTCGTCTTCCAAACCCTGTCGGCACATACAACAGGCACATACAAGAGACCCAATTGATGTCAAGCCGCAAGAAATCAAAATGAGCAAAACATAGACCAATTGATGGCTCCGGGGCTCGTCTTCCAAACCCTGTCGGCACATACAACAGGCACATACAAGAGACCCAATTGATGTCAAGCCGCAAGAAATCAAAATGAGCAAAACATAGACCAATTGATGGCTCCGGGGCTCCTCGTCCATGGCGGTGTGTCGGCTCGGGCGGCTCCTCCGCTACGACGTCGCTCGAGCCAGGGATGCTTAGCATGGGGAAGGCTCAGGCGCGCTCTGGTGAGGCAGCACGGGGAAGGCTCCGGGGCTCCTCGTCCTCTAAGGTGCGGTAGCACGGGGAATGCTCGGGCATGCTCCGGCGAGGACTACGGCGACGATGGACGAGGATGAGCGAGGCGTGCGCTGGCTGGCCAGAGAAGAAGCGTGCGTGCACGTGGGGCCAGTGACAGTGTGCGCACATGACGGGCGAGGCTAGGGTGGTCGCCTAAGGGTGGTGGCGCTGCTGGATCAGATTGATCTGGTGGAGAAGATGAAGCAACGGCGTGAAGGAGACAGAGAGGAAGAGGACTAGAGAAGGGATAAAGGCGTGGTTTATAAAGGGAGACCTGTAGTCCCAGGTGATGGTTAGAACCGGGACTAAAGGTTCTTTAGTCCCGGGTGATGGTTAGAACCGGAACTAAAGGTCTGACCTTTAGTCCCGGGTGTAGCCACGGTCCAGGAGTAAAGGTGATTTTGGTGGGCCGCGAAAGTGTAGCCCACCTTAGCAAGGTTCCTTAATCCCGGATGATGGTTAGAACCGGGACTAAAGATCTGACCTTTAGTCCCGGGTGTAGCCACGGCCCGGGAGTAAAGGAGATTTTAGCGGGCCATGAAAACGCAGCCCACCTTTAGTCCCGGGTGGTTGATCCACCCAGGAGTAGAGGTGGGCTGCAGTTTGGCTTCCCGCTAGTTTCAATCTCCATTTGTTTTTTTATATATTTCTTTGTATAAAATGTTAAAGTCTTGTTAATTGCATAGTAAGTTAAATGCAAGGCACAAAATTGTTTTAAAAGAATATGGATTTAGTTTTGCTTTATTGCACACAGGAAAATTGTGTGACCTAAAGTTTTTTGTTTTTTCTTATAAGTATTGAAACAAAATGTCATTAATATTTACTATTTCATTAATGCAAAAATGTAGTGTTTAATTTAAATTATTAAAACTTTTATTTTCGATTGAAAATTTGTTTTCACATCATTTTAACGTAAATCTTTTCATTTTTTCATCACTCATTATCCAAAAGCGACATGGAAATCCCACCATCAAACACAAATTTAATTTGAACATAGAAAAAAAGAAAACACCTAATAAACATCCCTGAATTCACAATTATTACATAATACCTCTAATACACACTATTAAACATCACTATATATATCAAGCGGGCACGGTAGTGAACTTCTTCTTAACGTATATCCCTTAGTTATGATCACGCCGTAATCATGGAGTGTCCTTATCATTTAGCTGAATGCTAGGGTCTTTGTTCACTGTGAAGGGTGGAATTCGGTCATCATTTTCATAATCTTCTGATATGTCTGACTTGTCTTCAATTCCGACAATGTTTTTTTCCCTGAAAGAACTATGTGACGCTTTGGCTCATTGATTGGGTCGTTGTTGTTTTTCCCCCTCTTTGGTTTTGTAGACATGTCCTTGACATAGAACACTTGATTCACATCCTTGGCAAGGACGAACGGTTCATCTTTATACCCAATATTGTTGAGGTTCACGGTTGTCATTCCATACTGGTTGTCAACTGCTACCCCGCCTCCAGTCGCCTTTACCCATTGGCACTTGAACAAAGGTACCTTAAAAGTAGGTGCATAGTTTAGTTCCCATATCTCCTCTATGCTGCCATAATATGTTTGCTTATTTCCATTAGGGTCGGTGGCATCTATGCGGACACCACTGTTTTGGTTGGTGCTCATTTTATCTTGGGCTACTGTGTAAAATGTATTCCCATTTATCTCGTACCTTTTGTATGTGAGGATATGCCACGATGGCTGCCTAGCCAACAAATACAGTTGCTCATCAATACTCTCATCACCCTGACATTCTTTTCGCAATCAGTCACTAAAAGTTTCCATGTGCTGACGCGTAATCCAAGCTTCAGACTTCCCTAAAAACTTGGATCGAAGCAACTCTTTATGTGTCTCGATATACGGATCCACCAAGGAGGAGTTTTGCAGAACTATGTAGTGTGCTTTATTAAAATAATTGTCCTATGTACCAATATATGTTTTCTTCCCTAGTGTCCTCTTTCCACTTAGTCTCCCCTCGTGTCACGATTCAGGAACACCAATCGGGTCAAGGTCGGGAATAAAGTCAACACAAAACTCAATGACCTCCTCTGTTCCATAGCCCTTAGCGATGCTTCCTTCTAGCCAAGCATGGTTGTGAACATATTTCTTTAGAACTCCTATGAACCTCTCAAAGGGGAACATGTTGTGCAGGAACACAGGACCAAGAATGCTAATCTCCTTGACTAGGTGAACTAGGAGATGTGTCATGATATTAAAGAAGGAAGAAGGAAACACCAACTCAAAGCTAACAAGATATTGAACCATATCATTCTGTAGTTTAGCTAGATCTATTAGATCGATTGCCTTCTAAGAAATTGCATTGAGGAATGCACATAGCTTCACGTTGGCTAGATGTACATTTGGAGGTAGAATTCCTCTTAATGTAACTAGAAGCAATTACGTCATGAGCACGTGGCAGTTATGGGACTTTAAGTTTAAGGATTTCTTCTCTGGCATATTTATTATACCCTTTATATCCAAGGAGAATCTAGATGGTACCTTGATGCTTGCTAGGCATTCAAACATGCTTTCCTTCTTTTCTTTGCTAAGAGTGTAGCTGGCAGGACTTTAGTAATGGCATCCATCATCTGTCTTCTCTGGATGCAGGTTGTCTCGTTCTTTCAAACACCACAGGTCATGTTGTGTTTCAAGTGTGTCTTTAGGCTTCCCATACACACCCATGAAGCCTAGTAGGTTCACACAAAGATTCTTCATTAGATGTATCACGTCGATCGTGCTACGGACCTCTAGGACTTGCCAATAGGGTAGCTCTCAAAATATAGACTTCTTCTTTCACATGGGTGCGTGACCGTTGATGTCGTTCGAAACAGGTTCGCTACCATATGCCTTTCCAAATACTACTTTCACATCCTTGACCATATTAAGTACATCATCACTAGTTCGGTTGCCCGGCTTGGTTTGGTGGTCTACCTTACCTTTAAAATGCTTGCCTTTCTTTCTTAGGGGGTGATTCGCAGGAAGAAATCGACGATAGCCAAGGTACACGACCTTTCGATATTTTTTTAAGAATATACCTTTAATGTCATCGAAACAGTGCGTGCATGCATTATATCCCTTGTTTAATTGTCCTGAAAGATTACTTAGAGCAGGTCAATCATTGATTGTTATGAACAACAATGCTCACAGGTCAAAGTGCTCCTGTTTGTGCTCATCCCACACACGTACACCTGGTCTATTCCACAAAAGTAGAAGTTCTTCAACTAGTGGCCTCAGGTATACATCGATGTCATTGCTAGGTTGCCTTGGGCCTTGGATGAGCACTGGTATCATAATAAACTTACGCTTCATGCATAACCAGGGAGGAAGGTTGTAGATACATAGAGTAACAGGCCAAGTGCTATGACTATTGCTCTGTTCCTCGAAATGATTCATACCATCCGTACTTAAAGTAAACCTTAAGTTTCTTGCATCATTTACAAACTTCAAGAATTCTCTATCGATTGCTCTTCACTGAGACCCATCAGCAGGGTGTCTCAACATATTATCTACCTTATGATCTTCTTTGTGCCATCGCAACAACTTTGTATGGTCTTTGTTTCTGAATAGACGTTTCAAACGTGGTATTATAGGAGCATACCACATAATCTTGGCAGAGATTTTCTTCGTGGGACATTCGCCCTCAACATCACCAGAGTCATCTCGCCTGATCTTATACCACGATGCATGACATACCGGGCATGCATCTAACTTCTCGTACTCCTCGCCACGGTAGAGGATGCAGTCATTAGAACATGCATGTATCTTCTAGATTTCTAATCCTAAAGGGCAGACTACCTGTTTTGCTTCGTATGTAGTGGCAGGCAATTCGTTATCCTTCGGAAGCATCTTCTTTTGGATTTTTAGTAACTCCCCAAATCCCTTATCAGATACACCATTTTTTGCCTTCCATTGCAGCAATTCCAGTGTGGTACCCAACTTTTTCTGCCCCGCATCACAAGTTGGGTATATCAATTTCTTGTGATCCTCTAGCATGCGCTCGAATTTGATCTTCTACTTTTCACTTTCGCATTCTCTTTGTGCATCACGAATGGCCTGACCAAGATCATCAGCAGGCTCATCTTCTGCCCCTACCTCTTTTTCAGCTTCCTCCATTACAGTATCATTGAAGGCACCATATTCAGTAATAATGTCATCATCGTCCCATTGTTCTTCTTCACATTTTTTCATTACAACCCTGGTTTCTTCGTGCTCCGTCTAACAAATATAGTTTGGCATGAAACCCGACTTCAACAAGTGTGAATGAAGACTCCTTGAGCTAGCATATTCTTTTAAATTCTTACATATGGCATATGGGCAGCACATGAAACCATCGCGTTTGTTTGCCTCGGCCACATGTAAGAAAGAATGCACGCCCTCAATGAACTCTTGGGAGCGGCGATCAGCAATACTTAATATACATACTATATTAAAACCTATAACATAATTAGTTAATTATACGACATGTATGCCACCACACAAGGTATTAATTTATGAAAGTCTCGCTACAATGTAGACAATCCCAACTACCATAAAAAACTAAAGCTAAAATGCACTTCAGCAGCATAAGGATTTCGCGACCAATCTCAACTAAAACAGACAGATCATGCGTTTGTTCAACATCTATGGGCTTCTTTCACAGGATCACTGCCTTATCAGCCACCGTAGCCGCACGTGCAAAAGAGTTTTGCACGTGTTCAACATACTCTTCCTCCTAGTACCAGCCTAAACATCCAGTGCCATTCCACTGAAATTAAAACAAAAAATTAGAACTCTAATCACAATCATCATAAAAATAAGTATAAATTAACCATAATTATTAAATGCGACAAAATAACTCATATTGTGATCCGGACACTTGTAGAAGATACGGTCCTTGTTGGGACACTCCTTCCTCGCCTGATACTCTATCACGATCTTCTCCTCACACTTGCCGCATGCAATGAGAGGGAGGTTCGGCCTCAGTCGCTTTGGAACCCGATGAGAGATCGAGGACCCGGAAGTAGTTGCCATCTACTCTCTATACTCATTTTTAATATAATATAAATTTCTCATTTTATAAACAAATAAAATTAAAAAAAACTCTAAAATTCTCTATATCTCTAAACCATAAAGTGTGCTATGCATGCTAGAAATAAAAGCTGAATACTAGTTTTAAATAACTACTTTAACCTTCCTTCATTCAAATATGCAAACTTTAAAGTGATTTTGATCTTAAATGGCTTATAAATAAAAAAAATCCATCATAAAAAACCATATATATCTAGTCCACAAAATAAGATATGCTACTGATGAAAATGAGAGTATAAAGTTGGTAACCTTTAGAACCGGAGAATCGATGGAGGAATCGAAGAAATCTTGTGATTACCGGCGATGAGGAAAGAAGAGAGGCCGACGATAAAGCAAGATCACTGAGCTCGAAGTGGTTCGGGCTTAGGGAGGAAGAAGGGGTATATAGGAGAGGATCTTTAGTCCCGGTTGTAGACAACAACCGGGACTAAATGTCCCTTTCTAGTTTCGGACGGAACCTCTAGCCAGGAGTAGACTTTTACTCCCGGTTGGAGGTACGAACCGGGAGTAAAAGTTAACCTTTAGTCCTGATTGGTAGCTCCAACCGGGACTAAAAGTCTCCTGCAGCAAAAGCCTGCCGCAATAGCCGTTGAGCAGGGACTTTTAGTCCCGGTTGAAGCTATCAACTGGAACTAAAGATTTCTCTAATACCGAACGCGAAAAATACCAAAACTAAAGCCAAATTTCAAAGTGGATCAAAGATCGTTTCTCTACTGGTGTTGTATGGGATAACAGCACAAATTGGTTTGGGATAACAGCACAAAGTGGGACCCACTCGCTACTTTGCTAATAAAAAATGGTCCCTCCTGGTTCTCGGTCTCGCATGTGCTAGTCCGACGGAACACCGAAGACACGCATCTGTGGCCTGGCTTGCTCCTTTCCCTGCGTTGGCATCCCTGCGCCGCTCGCCTGCTGAGTGGAGCGGCTGCAACTGAGTGGGGCAGCGCATGCGAGGCGAGCGTTGCAGCTCCGGCGGCGAGGCATCCGAGGCGAGCGGCTTCGAGCTAGGCCCATGCGAGGTGAGCTTGCGGCTCCGACAGCGCGGCGTCTCCGAGGCGAGTTGCTGCTCCGGCGGCGCGAGCTGCTGCTCCGGCGGCCGGGTGCATCTAGGCCTAGCGGGTGCTCCAGCGGCGCCGCACCACGCACGGGAAGTCAGCTCCGTCTCCACGCTTGTCCCCTCCACCCCCATGTCCAGCGGCGGAGCGTGGCATCAAACAAAGGAGGGGCTAATTCATCTTGCCTCTAACTTCTAGCTACTACAGTCTGCCTGTGTTCTTAGTTAAATATTTTTCTTCTCTCTGTCGCATGAAACGATGAATGCATTCACAGGAATAACAGTGGAGCATAGTCAAGCAAGGGGGGCCGATGCCCAGTTTGGCCTCCACGAGGCTCCGCCACTGCCCATGTCTCTCCCTCTTCCTTCACGCCGTTGCTCTTCTCAGCCATCAGCACCACCGCTTCGCCGCATCGTTTCCCAGCGTAACCCACCCTCCTCGTCGGATGAGATAGCCTTCCAATTTCCCTTTCCCACTGCTACAGTATCCCTTTCCCACTGTCAAACAAAGGTTAGGGTTTAACTGACTCTCGTATCCCATACCTACAGTCTCGTTTAGTTCAAAAAGTTTTTCTCAAAAGTGCTACAGTAGCCATCACATCGAATCTTGCGATACGTGCATAGAACGTTAAATGTAGACGAAAAAAACTAATTGCATAGTTTGGTTGGAAACCGTGAAACGAACGTTTTGAGCCTAATTAGTCCATGATTAAATACTAATTGCTAAATAAAAACGAAAGTGCTAGGGTAGCCAAATTTCACCCAACTGCAACACAGCTTACCCCTCATTTCCCACTTCCCAAACGCCACCTAAGCGCTGGTGGAGTATTGCCAT
Source organism: Miscanthus floridulus (assembly GCF_019320115.1). NCBI lineage: Eukaryota > Viridiplantae > Streptophyta > Magnoliopsida > Poales > Poaceae > Miscanthus > Miscanthus floridulus. The sequence goes on along the minus strand of NC_089583.1, from coordinate 110,375,086 downwards.
CGGATCGGTTCCGATGCAAACAGGCCCTTGCCGATATTCTCATGTGTAGGAGTATTCCGTTGCAAAGGCCTGCCTTTTCCAGCTTGGGCTGTCTGGATTTGTGGCTTGGGGCGTTTCGTGGGCCGTAGGCCCAAGGACAAGTTTTAAGTCAGGTTGCCCGACCGGGGAGGTTGGAGACTGACGAATGACGATGCAGGGCAAACACTCCTGAATCCTGAAAGCCACCAATTTCTAACGGTGCATTTCAAGGATTCTCGGCATTGTGAATCCGCGTGTGTAGCCTGCTCCCCTTTGGTGAATGGTGATACGAAACGCTGGGCTGGGGAAAGGGGAGCAGGGTAACATTCAGTAACACCGTTCCAAGCCGGAAGACGCCGGCGAGCTTTTTACCTCTGCCTATCTGCTACATCTGCAGACAGTACGCCATGCTGGTGTCTGGTGATAAAGGCGTATTGTGTACGTCTACGTCTACTAGCTATACCATCCGATTCTGCGACGTGCTGCTGCTCTGTGTCCTGTTTCATGCATGGCCATTGGCCAATTAGCCCGAGCAAGGAATGATGATGACCACCCTACGGAGTTCAGAGATCAGATCATCAGAATGCGCGATGTCTTCGCTGTTCCATAAGCTATTCAAACTTCCATTTCGTAGTAAAAAAACCCTACGTAATAAACGTGGGACTCATGATCTCTAGGTTCAGGTCTCTTCCCAGTCCAACAAAATGCAGCAAAGTACAGTACAGTTACCTTCAAAGGGCACAACGAAACAAAGAGCGTGCGTAAAATTCATGGTAAGAACAGGTAGGTAGGTGATCTGGATGTAGAAATAGGGGCTCGCAGACAAGGCCGGCAGTGAAGCAAACCGCCGGGGAGTCTGTCCGCCGGGCAAGAACATGGACCGTGAAAACTGTCAACTGTCGTGGCCTCCCCATCCATCATCTCCGCATGCGGCCATGCATCCTGAATTCCTGATCCTTACACGCCCTTGCCGCCGAGCTAGCGGTCAGGTCAGACTCGCAACAAGCGAGAGAGGCAGGCCTGCAGCGACTCAGTGATCTGAGGAGGCAGAGGCACAGAGCAGAGGCCTGCGCTGCATCCATGATTCCATGCAGTCACGCACTGATGCACGTCCTGGATTTTGCTGGTGTAATTATTTCCACGTCGAATCCAACCAAAAGGAGGCAGGGACGTCCTGTTTCCCATGTGAAGGGCAAGCCCTTCGGTGAGACGTGAGACGTGAGACGTGAGACGTGAGACGTGAGAGTTTGGTGCGTGCCCGTGAACCGCGGACATGTACCGACGACGTTCCAACTGACCAGCTAGTGATCACTGCTGCCGCCGAGCTGAGATTGATGAATTCGGATCGGAGTGTGGTAAAAAGAAGGGAACAGAGAGAAAAGCCTAATGCTTGCTTTTGTACCAGTACTCCTACTTGCTAGAGTTTTCTTAATCTGTGCTTGAAAAGACTGGGCCTTCTATATATACTTTTTGCGGGAGAATGTTTGTACACCACCAAATAGTGGTCATCAGTGATGACCAACTGACCAAACACTCGTTAATCGTTCCAGCACATTCTAGTCTAGCACACGGAATGTTCCACTTCCACTGAAAACAATATGGTTGACTAGCGACAGCGAGGGGAGTTCATCACTGGATGCCACTACCAAAAGCAGTAGAGACACACATCTCAATCAGACCATGGGTCACCCAGAATCCAATCCAAAACCACCACCAAAACGTCAAAAGTTAGGCACCTCACACATGCTGCATTAGTAGTAGTACCACCAATCAACAGCAACCAGTATGCCACTCACCATTTCGTTGAAGCAATGGTGCACGCGTTGTTGCTTGCAATGTGAACTCCACCAGCCTACAGTAGTAGCAGCACCTCCTCCAAACGCTGCTATAAATAAATATAGTCATCCATACATTTATGAATATATAATCACCCACATTGCACTTTTCCAGGTGAGGTGACTCAGTGGCCACCAAACTCGGCACACGAAAAGTTGGCATCTTTGCACATCTTCCAACAGCTAAGCACTCGATTACCCACTTTTCAGAATAGAAAACACGCCTGGAGGTACAAGGATTAGCGAGGCTTTACAGGCACCAACAATTAACAAATCCGATTCAACTTGACAAGGTTGAAGGTATGGGGCGAAGGAAACAAAGTGACGTTAGTTGATCTCTACCAATAGGCCCAGGTTCTTGTCTCTGCTCTCTGATCGGGGGAGCCCAACCCTAATACGGTTGGTGGACCCCTGTCGCACAACACACATAAAAGGAAGGTGAGGATCAAGGCTCAGGAGACGAGGTTCACTGGAGCCGCCATCCCACCTACAGAAACCCTAATCCGATCCTAAAGAAGTGCTGCCAGCAATGGGATGCCCTACCGCACCGCCGTCGCCCCTGCAGGTCTACACCGGGCCACTGGACTTCACCTCCTCGCCACTACGACGTCTACTACACCGCGGCATCGGCGTCCACGCTTGCTAATGCGCCTCAACAGAGAAAGGCGAGGAACCTTCCCGGATCTACGATTACAGAGAGGTACACCCACGACCTAACAATGGTATCAGAGCAAGGTTGCCTCTGTGTAACCCTAACCCTAACCGGGTAAAAGAAAAGGGAAAGGGACCTGGGGTGGCGGACGTCACTGGAACCCCGATCACCACCGCCACCGCGTGGGGGAAAAGAAGCCACACCGTTCGACGGCGCATGGCAAAGAACAGAAAAGATCAAATCCAGTTCGGATTTGACAAGAAAGATGGTTCTTCCCAACTATAACAGAACCGACCAATTATACGAAATTAAGTAAGAAAATCATCCGCCAGAGCAGACGATTTAGCAAACTTAAGCCCGTATAACCCGGTAGTCTGTGAAATCACGAAGGATTTCAAACCAACTTCCATTCCAGCCAAGATCGTAATAAGTTTAGCGGTCACCATCACATATTAAATAAAAGTTCACAATCACAGGTACATCAGAGTTTCAACATAGTTATTACAAAACCAGTTTGAATAAAAGTAGCGGAAGTCATTTGTTCAAACCACACACACACTCACGCGGAGTTTAAATATAGTGCCAGCGAATGATCATCTCCAACAAAAGCATCAGATGAGACGTAAGGAATGACCATGCCCATGGTCCTAAGCATCACCCATCGTAGGATAAAGGCAGTTGATACAGTCGCCGTAATACATCTGCCCATCAGCAACAAGTGGGAATAAAACCCTGAGTACGAGAAGGTACTCAGCTAGACTTACCCGACATAACCAAAAATAAATGACACCAAGGATTATAAAGGGCTTTATAGTAGGGTAGCTGACTCATTTGCAAAAAGAAGCATTTTTAGCATTGCAAGAATCTTTCAAAAAAAAGCATTATTGCCAAGTTAATTATTATTAACCTGTCGACTAGATTTGCACCTATACTAGAGTAAACATGTGATTAAGCAGATAATGATAACCAATGATCATTAAACAACTTCCATACTATCATATTCATTATAACTGTCCGAGTGTTCCATAACATTTACTACGATGAAGTAACTCAAGTCAAGTGCTCACTATCCAGGAGCGATGGCGATTCGAATCGATTCCTAACCAGCTGGTGATTTATTCCTTACACAAACCTCACTCACCCGCTAAAGTGAGATATTGATCACCGAGTCAACTTTCCAGGAATCTCGAGTTTGCCAGGAACCACATGTACCCGGGGGCCGACTGACTGCACTTTGGTCTTATCATCCCGCCTCCGTGTCCTACCACACCTGCGTCGGCACAGTGCGTTGCGGGCAATCTACTCGGCCCGAAAAATCTCCCAGCTTTGCGGTCGGAAGGTACTTTATCCGAACAGCTAAATGTAAGGCATGCGTTCAACATGACTCGAGGCCCAACAACGGTCGGTCCTTAATCGACACAGACGGAAACACTACAGTCCAAAACTCTGCAAGTCTCCGTCCGGTCTCAACTTCATTTAACACTTAGTTACACCATGACTTCATAGTTATCCAAGCAGATCCAGGTAACCACCTATAGCTCGCAGGTGATAGGAAATCACCTGACTTCTACCGATCTAAGCCAGCTAAGCATTGACTCGACTGCGGATACCAGGGTAACAAGGATGTAGTATAACAAAGGTAAACAAGGTATAATGCAGCAACGGTTGCAAACAACTCCTGAACGTAATACATCAATTAAAGTAAAGCATTTAATTAATAATTGCAAACCGGGAGAAAAATGCTCCGGGGCTTGCCTCTCTCAAAGGAGCTCGAACGATGATCGAGGCACTCTGGAAGTTCCTCAACGTCCTCCTCGTCGGCTTCTGGCACTTCCTACGGCTGCACCTCGAACTGCTCCTCGGGCTCCTCGGGTATGATGACTGGGTTCTCGGTTTGCGATCCTATATGATGCAATGCGCGTAAGTGCTTATGCAAATGGTGCATCGAAGGAGATGAATGCAATGGATATGTTTAAATGCAAGGTAGTCAACATCATCCAAGAAAATATACTACAAGCACATATCATCTACTGCATTCTCTTCTACTACTAATATGTTTAAGTCAACACACCTTATCAAATACTTCAAAGATACACCAAAGCTATTATTATTAACTAATCTTGTATTAAAGAGGATTATTTTATTTCCTTTTAAATTAGGGCTACAACAGCAATCTATATTTCTGGTGCTTATAAAAATCTGAGCAAATTACAGTAGCATGGTACTACTCTAATTAGACTACTATCAGATTTTCATGGTGTTTGAATGAGTGAATTAGCCTACACAAAAATCACAAGCTATGGCATGATTTTGTACATAAAAATACTTTGAACTGTGAAAAGTGTCAAACAACAGGATTAGTATTTTTCCTAGGTTCTTCATAGCATACAATAACTGTACAAAAATTGTCACATGCATGTTTTATACAAAATTTGCTCTCTAGCTAAAATAACAAAAATCAGCTATTCAAGGTACTTGAACTACACCTCAAAATTTTTCTACAGCACAAGCATGACACATATTTTTCCTAGAAAGTACATTACATAAAAAGATTAACAAACTTGGAATCATATTTTTCCAAAGCCTATAGATTTTTCTACACATTTTTCAAGTTATCAGCAATATTCATGATTAAATAAAGTTCTACAGAAAAGTATTTCAAAAATGTCATGCAATAATTTTTCCAAGTAGATCTGATGAAAAGGAACCTAGACAAATTTATTTTAACAAATTTAGAGCAAATTTGAGTACCCAAACATTTTTCAAACCATTTCAAATTTCAAATAATAAAGAATAAATGGAAAACAATTCGTTTAAACGTTACTGGGCCAGCCCGCTAGAAATCAGCTGGCCCACGGCCGTTTTTGGCCTACGCGGCCCGAGCGCAAGGGAGGGAAAGATGGCCCAGCAGGGCGTCAGCCCACTGTCGCTCGGCCTGGCTGGCTGAGGCAGAGTGCCTCGCCGGTGCTTGCGCTGGCGCGGCGGCGTGGCTCGGCCATGAGGCCGGCGGCCATCTCCGGCCACGGCAGGGCGAGCTGGTGAGCGCACGTGATGCGCGAGAAGACGGCGAGTGCGGTAGGGTAGCTAGGCGGGGCTGGAGTAGAGAAGGAAGACGACTTCCATGGCGGCCGAGCACGGCGGCGCCATGGCCGTCGGTGGCGAGACTCAGGGAGGCTCAACCTGAGCTCGGAAGGCGGCGCAAGCACGAGCGCGACTTGAAGGAGGGCGAGGCGGAGCTGCGGGCGTGTGATTGCCGGCCGAGGTGAGGAAGCCGCGATGGATTTCGCCGGCGGGTGCGTGGCGCGGCGAGCGGCAGAGCTTGGGGCTCTCGGCTCTGGCGGGGAGGAGAGGCAGTGTGGGATGGAGTGAGCGAGCGCACTGGGCGGGCGAGTTCTGCCGCGGTCGGGCGCGCGACGCGGCGCGACAGCGAGCAGGCGCGCGGAGGCAGGCCAGCGCGGCGCTGGGCTGGGCTGGGCCGAGGCGAGGCGAGGCGCGCGCGGGATGCTGGCTAGGCTGGCTTCGGCAGGCGGGCCAGAAGCGAGGCGGCGGCCCGCGAAGGAGAAAAATCCTTTTTCCAAATATATTTTCAAGGAATTTTTAAATGCCCTCTTTCAAATTTTATTTTGAGCAAGAAAATGACCTCTTTTGAAAATGTATCAAAAATGAAAGTTGTTTAGAATTTAATTCTCTACAACTTTACTTTGATGACCACAGCCAAATTCTTTCTAGATTTTGAATTGTAAGATCAAAGTCCACGTTTAGCTCAAAACCCTAATTTTGGGAATTAATTTTTGAAGCCAAATTTTGAATTAATTTGAATATAAACATTGCTCCAAAAATTGAACTAAACATTGCTAGATGATTTACAATAGTAGCCAAACATGTTTTACTAACCTAGCAAGAAAAATTCAGGACAAAACAATTCTTAAACAGGTGTATGCAGCATTCAGGTTTCACGCATGTTTTAGATGTTTCAAAGCAATGTTTCAATTGTTATTCACATGATTAGGCATGTATGATTTGGATGCTTGATGATGCATGATATGCGTGATTTGCAGTGCCTAAATACAGGCATAACACCGGGGTGTTACAGCCCTCCCCCCTTATAAAAATCTCGTCCTGAGATTTGGGTTACGAACCATTTGTTATAAAATTCTTCATAAGCTTTTTGTAGATACTCTCCTGTTTCCCAAGTTGCATCTCCCTCATCATGATGATCCTACTGTATCTTGTATGTTTTCACCACACTATTCCAAGTAGCACGTTCCTTAGTGTCTAACACCCGGACTGGCTGTTCACGATACACCAAATCTGATTTGAGTTGAATACCTCGAGGTTCTATTCTTTCCTCCGGAACACGCAAACATTTCTTGAGATGTGATACATGGAAAACTGGGAAAACGGTACTCATTGTCTCAGGTAACTCTAACTTGTAGGCTACCGGACCTCTTTGTTCCAAGATCTTGTATGGTCCTACGAATCTCGCGGCAAGCTTTCTTCGGATTCCAAACCTTTTCTTCTTCATTGGCATGACTTTCAGATAAACATAGTCACCAACTTCAAACGCAAGGGGTCTCCTTCTTTTGTCTGCATAGCTTTTCTGACGGGATTAGGTAGCTTTCATATTCTGCTGAATAATATGAACTTTCTTCTCGGCTTCTTCTACAAAGTCAATGCCATAATACCTTCTATCTCCAGGCTCGACCCAATTCAATGGTGTTCTACATTTTCTGCCATATAAAGCTTCGAATGGGGCCATCTTGATGCTTTCTTGATAACTATTATTATAAGAAAACTTAGCTAACGGTAACCATAACTCCCATGATCCCTTAGAAGACAATACATAGGCTCTTAACATATCTTCCAAAATAGCATTCACTCGTTCAGTCTGACCATCTGTCTGAGGATGATAAGTGGTACTACGAATCAAACTAGTTCCTAAGCCTTTGTGTAAGTGTTCCCAAAAGTGAGCCGTGAACTGTGAGCCTCGATCAGATACTATGGTCTTTGGTATACCATGCAACCTCACAATTTCTGCAATATACTTCTCGGCATATTGAGGTGGTCGATAATCTATTTTGACCGGCAAGAAATGAGCGGTCTTGGTAAGACGGTCCACAATTACCCAAATTGAATCATGTCCTTTTTGAGTAGTGGGCAAACCCATGATAAAATCCATACTGATATCATCCCACTTCCAACTAGGGACTGATAAGGGTTGCAACATACCAGCAGGTTTCATGTGAATGGCTTTCACTCGACAACATGTGTCACATCTGACAACATATGTTGTAATTTCTTTCTTCATTTTGGTCCACCAATAGCGAGATCTTAATTCTTGATACATCTTACTACTTCCGGGATGGATAGATAGCTTAGAAAGGTGAGCTTCATCCATGAGTTTATTCCTAAGCTCTTGATCCTTGGGAACCACAAGACGATTGTTAAACCACAACACGCCCTGTTCATCCACTTTAAAGTGTTGAGACGGCTTCTCTTTTATTTTCTCTTTGATGTGGAATATCCCCTTATCGGTTTTCTGGCCTTCTATTATCTTACTTTCCAAAGAGCAACTAATCTAAATACTATATAACACAGCAGGATGCATTAGATCGAACCCATCTTCAAGTAATGGCTGCACATTCAAGAAATGTGACTTTCTGCTCAAAGCATCTGCCACTACATTGGCTTTACCAGGATGATATTGCACATTCAAGTTGTAATCCTTTATCAATTCCAACCATCTATGTTGTCTCATGTTTAGCTCTGGTTGGGTAAAGATATACTTAAGACTCTTGTGATCCATAAAAATATTGCACACATTACCAAGTAGATAATGTCTCCAAATTTTTAGGGCATGCACAACTGCAGCAAGTTCAAGATCATGTGTTGGATAGTTGACCTCGTGCTTTCTCAATTGACATGATGCATAAGCAATGACTCTCCTTTCTTGCATAAGAACACAGCCCAATCCAGTCTTCGATGCGTTGCAAAACACATCAAATGGTTTCTCGATATCTGGTTGTGCTAGAACAGGAGCAGTGGTCAACAGTTTCCGCAACGTGTGGAAAGCTGCTTCACACTCCTCTGTCCACACAAATTTGTGATCCTTCTGTAGGAGGCTTGTCATCGGTTTGGCGATGTTCGAGAAATCTAGTATAAAGCGATGGTAATAACCGGCTAGTCCTAAGAAACTTCTAATCTCAGGAACTGTGGTCGGTGCTTTCCAATTCATAACTTCTCGCACCTTACTTGGATCGACTGAAACTCCATTCTCTGACAGAATGTGACCAAGGAAAGGAACTTCCTTCAACCAGAATTCGCATTTGCTAAACTTAGCATACAATTGATGATCTCTAAGTCTGGTCAAGACAGTTCTCAGATGCTCTTCGTGATCTTTCTCGTTCTCGGAGTACACCAGAATGTCATTGATGAACACTACCACAAACTTATCCAACTCTGGCATGAAAACTGTATTCATCAAAAACATAAAGTATGCAGGAGCATTTGTCAAGCCAAAGGACATGACAAGATACTCATACAACCCATATCTGGTGGAAAATGCAGTTTTCGGTATATCCTGTGGCCTAATCTTGATCTGATGATAACCGGATCTCAAATCTATTTTTGAGAACACCTTGGCCTTGGATAATTGGTCAAACAAAACATCAATATGTGGCAAGGGATACTTATTCTTGATGGTCACAGTGTTGAGTGGCCTGTAATCTACGCACATTCTCAACGTGCCCTCTTTCTTCTTTTTCACAAACAAAGCGGGACATCCCCATTCAGACTTGCTTGGTCGTATAAACCCCTTTTTTGACAAATCTTCTAATTGCTTCTTCAGCTCAGCTAATTCATCTGGAGGCATCTGATAGGGTCTCCTTGAAATCAGAGCTATTCCGGGGACTAACTCAATTCTAAACTCAATCTCCCTATCCGGCGAAAGACCAGGTAGCTCATCCGGGAATACATCCGAGAATTCACACACTACCAGAATCTGATGAATAGGAATGACTGCCATAGCACATGTAACACTTATCAGGTCTGTTCTCCGAGGCAATGGTACTCAGAAAGTACCCTCACCTAGTGGATCCGTAAGGGTAAGTACTCGACTTCCAGTATCTATGACTGCCCCCCAATCCTTCATCCAATTCATCCCTATGATGACATCCAAAACTAATCCAGGCATAACTATCAAGTTCACTCAGAACTTTCTGCTACCTAATTCAAGGGTTGCCCCTCAAACCATCCGGTTGGTCAAAACATCAGCCCCTGCTGAACTTATACGGTACCCATACCCCAATTCTGTGCATAGTTGTCCATGTTTCTGTGCAAATGCTTGACTCATAAAAGAATACGATGATCCAGAATCAAATAGAACAACTGCAGGGTTTTTGTTGATAGGAAACTTACCAGCAGTGACGGGCTCTCCCTCAGGAATTTCATCCTCTGTTGTACTGTGCACTCTAGCATTATAAGTCTGCTGCTTCTTCTTGGGTGGGTACGGACAAAACCTCAAGAAATGGTCGGGTTGATCACAGTTATAGTAGGGTCCTCTCACTGTCCCGGCAGATCCCACAGCTCCCTTGGAACTGCCTTGTACCATAGTTGCGGCTGCTTTGTTGGGCTGTACTGCCATCTTGTATGGCTTTTGAGGTCCACAGAAATTCTAGCTTCTTTGCTGAGGTGGCCGGAACCTAGCGCTAGGTGCCGATGGGCGATATGGGGGACGACCTCCCATAGGGGCTCTAGCTTGAGATGGCCCACCTTCAAAGGCTCTCTTACGTGTCTTGGCTGCGGTGCTGGCATTGTTATTCTTCTCCTGCTTCAGACAGTCGCTGATGAAGTCATTGAATCTGACGCGGTTGTTGGTACCAACATGCTTCATCATTTTTGGATTTAGACCCCTCTTAAAACTGGCTATTCTTTTAGCATCTGTGTCAACCATGTCGGGAGCATAGCGACACAAGTTGTTGAAGGCATGCAGGTATTGCGTCACGGTTTTGGTGCCCTGGTTCAACGCTAGAAACTCTCCCAACTTCATCTCGGTCAGCCCTGGTGGAATATAAACTCCACGGAAGGCCTCAGCAAACTCTCTCCAAGAAATCTGAGCATTTAGAGGGAAGGTGGTGCGATGGTGCTTCCACCACATTCCCGCCGATCCTTGCAATTGAAGTGCAGCATACTCCATTTTTAGAACCTCAGTCATCCTCAACACACGGAATTTATCTTCCATCGTGTTGATCCATTCCTCAGCATCGAGTGGCACTGTTGCTTCCTTGAATACTGGTGGCCTGGAGTCCATGAAATCTTTGAAGCTGCTATATTGGTTCACTCCCATGCCACCACCTTGATTGTTACCACGTTGAACATTGTTGGTGATGGTTCGAAGAAGATCCTCCATGTTCTTCTGAGATTGTTCCGCGTTTGTCGGGTATCTTAGAATGGGGTACCCTAAGCAAAACATCAAAATGGGTTGCTAAAGTCCCATCCAAAAAGAAAAAGCTAGAAGGTAAGTCATGGGCCCCTCACCCGCCATGACCAAGCCCACCGGGTCCTCCCCCTCCTCGCCTCGAGCCTCGAGCAGGAGGTCTCAGCATCCTGACGCCAACTCCGCTTCGCGCGAGGCTCCCCAGGGAAGGCCTCGGCAAGGAACGCCGTCTCCGCCCCACCCGAGGCTCTCCACAGCCTCGGCAGGAAGCGCGTTCTCCGTATCGCGCGAGGCCTCTCGCACGAGGCCTTGGCAAGGAGCCTGATCTCCATCTCGCGTGAGGCCTCATTCTCCGTGTCGCTCGAGGCCGGCTCGTCCACGGTCCGTCGCCCCCCGCCTCGGCCGACCCTCCCGACAGCGCGTCACGTCTCATTAATACTTTCAACCACTCCCGCAATCTCAGCCGGACAGCGGCTCAACGTCATAGAATGGCCGACGCAACCCGAAGTCGCATCAGCGTCGTACCGGCTGGGACAGGGCATGGCGGGGGTTACCGGCAACTGTCTCCCAGCACTGTGTCCACGATCAGCGCCTAGGACAGGGTATGACGGGGGTTACCGGTAACTGTGTCCTAGCACAGTGTCCACGATCAGCGCCTGGGACAGGGTATGATAGGGGTTACCGGCCACTGTGTCCTAACGCTGCACCCACGACCTGTTGCCCGCTCAAGGCCTCGGCACTGTACACCGGGGCCTCGGCAATCTCGGGGTTCATGCCTGCCGAGACCCCCCACCGCAGTACAAGCCTCGGCATCGACCAGGCCTCAGCCTCGCGTACAATCTGTCCATCGGGGCTTGCACGTTCGCCGCCACGTCCGCTCCGAGACATTCTCGGGGCTCCCACGACGCACAGGACCTGATGGGACAACCACGCCGCTTCAGTATTCCAAGGACGGATCACTCCTATGGCCACGCTGCCACCAGAACGGGCCACAGGGTTCGGACGTGCCACTACTATTGGCACGACGTCGCATAGTGATACATGTACTGCCCTCATCCTCCCTTCAACTATAAAAGGAGAGGACTTGGGCCTCTTAGGGGGGGAGGAAAAAGACCGGATAACACATACACACACGCACACATTCCAGCCGCTTGAGAGCAACGTCTTAGATGGCCCACTCACACCCTGCCGAGACCTGGGACTAGTTCCCTCTCTCCCTTAGCTTGTAACCCCCTACTATGAGCACTTCGATGCAAGGAATACAAGTTCTATCCCTCAGACTGGATGTAGGGCGCCGATTGCCCGAACCAGTATAAACCTTGTGTCTCTTTGCATCACCATCCGAAATCGGAAGCACGCAGAACAAATTCACTAGTCGGTCGAGGACCCCCCGGTCCGAAACACTAACAGTTGGCGCGCCAGGTAGGGGGCGCTACATGTCGGTTTCGTCATCCCAGCAGGTTCCGGATGGCAGACCCGGTACGGCCATTGCGTCTCGGCATCGTAGTTTGGTTCGGGAGCCTAGAGTTCATGTCTCTAAGGCATGAGTATGACATGGTACTTCTCACTCCTCGAGCCCCGCCGTCCGACGATGAAGTTACGCACCGGCAGCCCAGGCGCAGGCGGTGCCCGGGTGGCCGCTCTCGCTGCGCTCGCCAGTCACGACGCGAGCAGGGCCACCCCGACGCTACGCGAACCCAGGGCGGCATGCCACTCCCCGCCGATATCCTACGACCAGCTGTTGGTACGGGGTCCCTGGCCGGGGACCTGTCTGGCCTGAGCTTGGACAAAGGGAAATCACCGGTGGCTTGCGATGATGCCCAGTCGTCAAGCTCCGCTCCACCACTCCCCGAAGAACCGACCCCGGCGGAGCAGAATCTGGCAACGGCACCATCCTCATACCCCTTTGGGTTGAGAAATGCCGCCGCTTCTTACGCCTACGCATATGCTGCCACTCACGAGGATCCCTCAGAGCGCTGCCAGCGCTTCGGTCTTGACCTAAGAACCCATGCCGACTCTCCGGATGAGGACGAGGCATGGCCCAAAGTGGATTTCTCTGGGCTCCACGACCCTGGGGCTTTGCGACAGTTCTTGGCCGCAAGCGACTACTGCTTTGGTTGTTCTGACTCCGACGACAAAGGCACTTACGACCCCACTCGCGAGTGTTTCCACGTCGGGCTCGGGATGCCGAGGGTAGGCGAAGAGGATGAGGGGGCAGGTAGCCGCTCCCCACTTTGTCCAGGGGCGGGCGCCATCACACCCCCACGCAATATCCTGCCGGCCGCACAAAATGAGAACGTCGCTCTTGCACGACCTCAGCGCCCAGACCTAGAGCAGCTCTGTGAGCTCCAGGCCAAGGTCGAACAAGACCAACTCCTTCTGTAGCAGCTTCGGGACTCTCTTGAACAGGAACAGCGAGGCCACGGCGAAGGCGGGGGAGCCCGACGAAGAGCCCGCAATGTGCATCACCGCATCCATGACGACGAAGGGAGCGAGCAACCCCCAATCTTCAATCGCGCTAGCCAGAACGTTGTGGCTACGGCAATGCTGGTCTGCGCAATGCCCGAGCCTTCTACCGCGGAGGGGTGGCGGGTCCGTGGTGAGCTCCGCGATCTCCTAGAGACCACTGCGGTTCAGCAGGCTGAGAGTTCCGCCTCTCGACAGCACGGGGGTGCCTCAAACCTTCTCACAGCACCACCTCGGTAGGATAGGGAAGCCTCGGCTCGTCTCGAGCCCGACCGAGCACCAATAGCCCACAGGGTCCCCATGCTTCTGGACCCCTCGGCAATCGACGTGAGGTGTAGGGAGACCATGAGGTGGTCAGCAGGCGACGACGCCACAACAACGAGGGGCCCGCTTGGGGCTACCACCCACACCAAGGCGGTCGCTATGACAGTGGTGAGGACCGCAGTCCTTCCCCTGAGCTGCCAGGCCCTCGGGTCTTCAGCAGGGCCATCCGCGCTGCTCCTTTCCCTGATCGGTTCCAACAGCCGGCCAATCTCGCGAAGTACAGCGGCGAGACCTACCTAGAACTCTGGCTCGCCAATTACCGCCTGGCCTGCCAGCTAGGTGGCGTGGACGATGACCTACTCATCATTCGCAATCTCCCTTTGCTCTTGTCGGACTCGGCACGAGCCTGGCTTGAGCATCTCCCCCCTCGCAAATCCACGACTGGCGCGACTTGGTTAGGATCTTCGTCAGGAACTTCCAGGGCACATACGTGCGCCCTGGGAATTCCTGGGATCTTAAGAGCTATCGCTAGAAGCCGGACGAGTCTCTCCGAGACTTCATCCGGTGCTTCTCCAAACAGTGCACCGAGCTACCCAGCGTCGACGACTCAGAGATCGTCCAGGCTTTCCTCTCCGGCACCACTTGTCAGGACTTGGTCCGAGAATTAGGTCGCAACGTCCCGCGCTCTGCTGCCGCGCTCCTCGACATCGCCACCAGCTTCGCCTCAGGTGAAGAGGCTATCGGAGCCATCTTCCCCAACGCCGACACCAAGGGTAAGCGGAGGGAAGAGGCCCCCGAGGCCTCAGCCTCCCACCTCCCTAAGAAAAAGAAAAAGGGGCGCCTGGGGAAGCAGGAGGTCCTAGAGGCTAATCTGGTTGCGGCCACAGAACACAAGAATCCCTGAGGCTCCAAAGGCCCTAGGCCCTTTGACGACATGCTCAAGAAACCCTGCCCTTACCACCAGAGCCCGGTCAGGCATGCTCTCGAGGATTGCACCATGCTACGGCGCTACTACGCCAAGCTTGGGCTCCCCAATGATGACACCAAGCAGAAGGGTGCCGGCGGTTAGGACGAAGGCAAGGACGATGGGTTCCCCGAGGTACGCAACGCTTTCATGATCTTCGGTGGGCCCTCGACATGCCTTACGGCGCGGCAGCGCAAGAGGGAACGCCGAGAGGTCTTCTCGGTCAAGGTGGCCACCCCTAGTACCTCGACTAGTCTCGAGAGGTGATCACCTTCGATCGAGATGACCACCCCGACCATATTCCGAATCCCAGGCAGTACCCACTAGTCGTCGACCCAATCATCGGCAACACCCGACTCTCCAAGGTGTTGATGGACGGAGGCAACGGCCTCAACATCCTTTATGCCAACACCCTAGAGCTCTTGGAGATCGACCAGTTGAGGCTCCGAGGCGACATTGCACCCTTCCATGGCATCGTGCCAGGGAAGCGCACGTGACCCCTCGGGCGTATCAACCTTCCTATCTGCTTCGGCACCCCTTCCAACTACCGCAAGGAAGTCCTTACCTTCGAGGTAGTCGGGTTCAGGGGAGCCTACCACGCCATTCTGGGACGGCCGTGCTACACCAAGTTCATGGCAGTGCCCAACTATACCTACCTCAAGCTCAAAATGCCAGGCCCTAATGGTGTCATCATGATCGAGTCCACGTACGAACATGCATACGACTGCGACGTCGAGTGCATCGAGTACGCCGAGGCTCTTGCAGAGGCCGAGACCCTCATCGCCCACCTTGACCAACTCAGTGGCGAGGTGCCTGACTCCAAGCGTCGCACGGGGGCATTTGAGCCCGCTGAAACCATCAAACTCATCCCGGTCGACCCCACCTGCCCCGACGACCGAGCGCTGAGGATCAGCGTCACCCTCGACGTCAAATAGGAAGCCGTGCTCGTCGACTTTCTCTGTGCGAACACCGACATATTCGCATGGAGTCCGTCGGACATGCCGGGCATACTAAGGGAGGTCGCCGAGCATGCCCTGGACATCCGGGCCGGATCTAGACCGGCGAGGCAACGCCTACGCCGCTTCGACGAAGAAAAGCGCAGGGCCATTAGAGAGGAGGTATAAAAACTCTTGGCGGCCGAGTTCATCAAGGAAGTGTCCCACCCAGAGTGGTTGGCTAACCCCATTTTAGTCAAGAAGAAAAATGGGAAATGGAGGATGTGTGTAGACTACACTAGTCTAAACAAAGCCTGTCCAAAGGTCCCCTTCCCATTACCTCGAATCAATCAAATCGTTGATTCCACTACAGGATGCGAGACCCTGTCTTTCCTTGATGCGTACTCTGGTTACCATCAGATCAAGATGAAAGAGTCCGACCAGCTCATGACTTCTTTCATCACACCGTTCGGCATGTACTGCTACGTGACGATGCCCTTCGGCCTTAGAAACGTGGGTGCCACGTACCAGCGATGCATGACCCAGGTTTTTGGCAACAACATCGGGCAGACCGTCGAGGCCTACGTAGACGACATCGTGGTCAAAACCAAAAAGGCTGAGAATCTCGTGAATGACTTGAGGGTAACCTTCAAATGCCTTAAAGAGAAGGGCATCAAGCTTAATCCCGAGAAGTGTGTGTTCGGGGTCCCCCGAGGCATGTTCTTGGGATTCATAGTCTCAGAACGCGGCATTGAGGCCAACCCAGAGAAGGTCTCGGCTATAACTAGCATGGGACCAATCAGAGACCTCAAGGGAGTACAGAGGGTCATGGGATGCCTTGCGGCCCTGAGCCGCTTCATCTCGCGCCTCGGCGAAAAAGGTTTGCCTCTGTACCGACTCTTGAGAAAATCCAAGCGTTTTTCTTGGACCCTCGAGGCCAAGGAAGCCCTCGACAGACTCAAGAGGCTGCTCACCAATCCTCCCATTCTGATACCCCCGGCCATGGACGAGGTCCTCTTACTCTACGTCGCCGCAACAACCCAAGTGGCCAGCACCGCCGTAGTAGTAGAGAGGCAGGAAGAAGGACATACTCTGCCTACCCAACGACCTGTCTATTTCATCAGCGAGGTGCTCTCCAAGACCAAAGCGCGCTACCCCCACATCCAGAAGCTAGTCTATGCCATGGTCCTGGCCTGGCACAAACTGCGCCACTACTTCGAGTCACACCTAGTGACTGTGGTATCATCCTTCCCCCTGGGCAAGATAGTTCATAACCGTCGGTTATCTGGAGCCTGAGAAACACTCCAAGCCAAGCCATAGGGTTCACGCCTTTCTTCCTAGTCCATGGGGCTGAAGCCATCCTCCCCACCGACCTAAAATATGGTTCCCCAAGGCTGCAAGCCTATAACGAATAAAGCAACCGCACAACCCGAGAGGATGCCCTCGATCAGCTGGAGGAAGCCCGAGACGTCGCGCTACTACACTCGGCCAAGTATCAGCAGAGCCTGCGGCGCTATCAGGCCCGACGCGTCTGAGGCTGAGACCTGAAGGTAGGCGACCTGGTGTTGAGGCTAGCATAGAGCAACAAGGGTCGCCACAAGCTGACCCCGCCATGGGAAGGACCGTACATCATCGCCCAAGTCCTGAAGCCCAGGACCTACAAGCTGGCCAACGAAAAGGGCGAAATCTTCACCAACGCTTGGAACATAGAACAGCTACGTCGCTTTTATCCCTAAATTTCCAAGCATTGTATATGTCGTTTCTCGAAATACAATTAAAAAGCGCTCTTTAGTTGGTCTTTACTTTTCGAGAAACCCCCCGAGCCCACCGTAGGTCTCGGCAGTACAATAAACACAACAAGGGAGACTTGGCTCTGCCTCAGCAAAACCAAGCCTCCCTTAGGGGCTAGATGGGGGACTCCCCCTAGGTCCCACGCACCATTTTTTAGTTGCTTTTTGAAAAAATTCCTACGCCAAGTCTCTAGCAGGTTCTGACAAATCATTTGTAAAGACTCACCAGACCAAGGTCCGTTTCCTAAGCAAGAGGCCGGTAGAGTCACGAGACGGCCTATGCCCCTGGGCTACGGCACTCCCTCACTACCTCTCGCTCAAGGGACGGCTTAGGCCCCACAGGGGTGTTTTACAAACGAAATCTGATCAGAAGCAACAGAGGGCAAAGGCTCGGAAACATGAGAAAAACAACTAAAAAACACAAATACGTTAGAAATAAAGGCCTCGACAGCCACAAACGTTATGATACAAAAATAACCCCTATTCTATCTTTACATAGCCCCCGGGGCCTAGATTAAGGCTCAGGGCCTCTAGCACCGGCAGATGGTAGGACCCCCCGGTCCGAAACACTAACAGTTGGCGCGCCAGGTAGGGGGCGCTACATGTCGGTTTCGTCATCCCAGCAGGTTCCGGATGGCAGACCCGGTACGGCCATTGCGTCTCGGCATCGTAGTTTGGTTCGGGAGCCTAGAGTTCATGTCTCTAAGGCATGAGTATGACATGGTACTTCTCACTCCTCGAGCCCCGCCGTCCGACGATGAAGTTACGCACCGGCAGCCCAGGCGCAGGCGGTGCCCGGGTGGCCGCTCTCGCTGCGCTCGCCAGTCACGACGCGAGCAGGGCCACCCCGACGCTACGCGAACCCAGGGCGGCATGCCACTCCCCGCCGATATCCTACGACCAGCTGTTGGTACGGGGTCCCTGGCCGGGGACCTGTCTGGCCTGAGCTTGGACAAAGGGAAATCACCGGTGGCTTGCGATGATGCCCAGTCGTCAAGCTCCGCTCCACCACTCCCCGAAGAACCGACCCCGGCGGAGCAGAATCTGGCAACGGCACCATCCTCATACCCCTTTGGGTTGAGAAATGCCGCCGCTTCTTACGCCTACGCATATGCTGCCACTCACGAGGATCCCTCAGAGCGCTGCCAGCGCTTCGGTCTTGACCTAAGAACCCATGCCGACTCTCCGGATGAGGACGAGGCATGGCCCAAAGTGGATTTCTCTGGGCTCCACGACCCTGGGGCTTTGCGACAGTTCTTGGCCGCAAGCGACTACTGCTTTGGTTGTTCTGACTCCGACGACAAAGGCACTTACGACCCCACTCGCGAGTGTTTCCACGTCGGGCTCGGGATGCCGAGGGTAGGCGAAGAGGATGAGGGGGCAGGTAGCCGCTCCCCACTTTGTCCAGGGGCGGGCGCCATCACACCCCCACGCAATATCCTGCCGGCCGCACAAAATGAGAACGTCGCTCTTGCACGACCTCAGCGCCCAGACCTAGAGCAGCTCTGTGAGCTCCAGGCCAAGGTCGAACAAGACCAACTCCTTCTGTAGCAGCTTCGGGACTCTCTTGAACAGGAACAGCGAGGCCACGGCGAAGGCGGGGGAGCCCGACGAAGAGCCCGCAATGTGCATCACCGCATCCATGACGACGAAGGGAGCGAGCAACCCCCAATCTTCAATCGCGCTAGCCAGAACGTTGTGGCTACGGCAATGCTGGTCTGCGCAATGCCCGAGCCTTCTACCGCGGAGGGGTGGCGGGTCCGTGGTGAGCTCCGCGATCTCCTAGAGACCACTGCGGTTCAGCAGGCTGAGAGTTCCGCCTCTCGACAGCACGGGGGTGCCTCAAACCTTCTCACAGCACCACCTCGGTAGGATAGGGAAGCCTCGGCTCGTCTCGAGCCCGACCGAGCACCAATAGCCCACAGGGTCCCCATGCTTCTGGACCCCTCGGCAATCGACGTGAGGTGTAGGGAGACCATGAGGTGGTCAGCAGGCGACGACGCCACAACAACGAGGGGCCCGCTTGGGGCTACCACCCACACCAAGGCGGTCGCTATGACAGTGGTGAGGACCGCAGTCCTTCCCCTGAGCTGCCAGGCCCTCGGGTCTTCAGCAGGGCCATCCGCGCTGCTCCTTTCCCTGATCGGTTCCAACAGCCGGCCAATCTCGCGAAGTACAGCGGCGAGACCTACCTAGAACTCTGGCTCGCCAATTACCGCCTGGCCTGCCAGCTAGGTGGCGTGGACGATGACCTACTCATCATTCGCAATCTCCCTTTGCTCTTGTCGGACTCGGCACGAGCCTGGCTTGAGCATCTCCCCCCTCGCAAATCCACGACTGGCGCGACTTGGTTAGGATCTTCGTCAGGAACTTCCAGGGCACATACGTGCGCCCTGGGAATTCCTGGGATCTTAAGAGCTATCGCTAGAAGCCGGACGAGTCTCTCCGAGACTTCATCCGGTGCTTCTCCAAACAGTGCACCGAGCTACCCAGCGTCGACGACTCAGAGATCGTCCAGGCTTTCCTCTCCGGCACCACTTGTCAGGACTTGGTCCGAGAATTAGGTCGCAACGTCCCGCGCTCTGCTGCCGCGCTCCTCGACATCGCCACCAGCTTCGCCTCAGGTGAAGAGGCTATCGGAGCCATCTTCCCCAACGCCGACACCAAGGGTAAGCGGAGGGAAGAGGCCCCCGAGGCCTCAGCCTCCCACCTCCCTAAGAAAAAGAAAAAGGGGCGCCTGGGGAAGCAGGAGGTCCTAGAGGCTAATCTGGTTGCGGCCACAGAACACAAGAATCCCTGAGGCTCCAAAGGCCCTAGGCCCTTTGACGACATGCTCAAGAAACCCTGCCCTTACCACCAGAGCCCGGTCAGGCATGCTCTCGAGGATTGCACCATGCTACGGCGCTACTACGCCAAGCTTGGGCTCCCCAATGATGACACCAAGCAGAAGGGTGCCGGCGGTTAGGACGAAGGCAAGGACGATGGGTTCCCCGAGGTACGCAACGCTTTCATGATCTTCGGTGGGCCCTCGACATGCCTTACGGCGCGGCAGCGCAAGAGGGAACGCCGAGAGGTCTTCTCGGTCAAGGTGGCCACCCCTAGTACCTCGACTAGTCTCGAGAGGTGATCACCTTCGATCGAGATGACCACCCCGACCATATTCCGAATCCCAGGCAGTACCCACTAGTCGTCGACCCAATCATCGGCAACACCCGACTCTCCAAGGTGTTGATGGACGGAGGCAACGGCCTCAACATCCTTTATGCCAACACCCTAGAGCTCTTGGAGATCGACCAGTTGAGGCTCCGAGGCGACATTGCACCCTTCCATGGCATCGTGCCAGGGAAGCGCACGTGACCCCTCGGGCGTATCAACCTTCCTATCTGCTTCGGCACCCCTTCCAACTACCGCAAGGAAGTCCTTACCTTCGAGGTAGTCGGGTTCAGGGGAGCCTACCACGCCATTCTGGGACGGCCGTGCTACACCAAGTTCATGGCAGTGCCCAACTATACCTACCTCAAGCTCAAAATGCCAGGCCCTAATGGTGTCATCATGATCGAGTCCACGTACGAACATGCATACGACTGCGACGTCGAGTGCATCGAGTACGCCGAGGCTCTTGCAGAGGCCGAGACCCTCATCGCCCACCTTGACCAACTCAGTGGCGAGGTGCCTGACTCCAAGCGTCGCACGGGGGCATTTGAGCCCGCTGAAACCATCAAACTCATCCCGGTCGACCCCACCTGCCCCGACGACCGAGCGCTGAGGATCAGCGTCACCCTCGACGTCAAATAGGAAGCCGTGCTCGTCGACTTTCTCTGTGCGAACACCGACATATTCGCATGGAGTCCGTCGGACATGCCGGGCATACTAAGGGAGGTCGCCGAGCATGCCCTGGACATCCGGGCCGGATCTAGACCGGCGAGGCAACGCCTACGCCGCTTCGACGAAGAAAAGCGCAGGGCCATTAGAGAGGAGGTATAAAAACTCTTGGCGGCCGAGTTCATCAAGGAAGTGTCCCACCCAGAGTGGTTGGCTAACCCCATTTTAGTCAAGAAGAAAAATGGGAAATGGAGGATGTGTGTAGACTACACTAGTCTAAACAAAGCCTGTCCAAAGGTCCCCTTCCCATTACCTCGAATCAATCAAATCGTTGATTCCACTACAGGATGCGAGACCCTGTCTTTCCTTGATGCGTACTCTGGTTACCATCAGATCAAGATGAAAGAGTCCGACCAGCTCATGACTTCTTTCATCACACCGTTCGGCATGTACTGCTACGTGACGATGCCCTTCGGCCTTAGAAACGTGGGTGCCACGTACCAGCGATGCATGACCCAGGTTTTTGGCAACAACATCGGGCAGACCGTCGAGGCCTACGTAGACGACATCGTGGTCAAAACCAAAAAGGCTGAGAATCTCGTGAATGACTTGAGGGTAACCTTCAAATGCCTTAAAGAGAAGGGCATCAAGCTTAATCCCGAGAAGTGTGTGTTCGGGGTCCCCCGAGGCATGTTCTTGGGATTCATAGTCTCAGAACGCGGCATTGAGGCCAACCCAGAGAAGGTCTCGGCTATAACTAGCATGGGACCAATCAGAGACCTCAAGGGAGTACAGAGGGTCATGGGATGCCTTGCGGCCCTGAGCCGCTTCATCTCGCGCCTCGGCGAAAAAGGTTTGCCTCTGTACCGACTCTTGAGAAAATCCAAGCGTTTTTCTTGGACCCTCGAGGCCAAGGAAGCCCTCGACAGACTCAAGAGGCTGCTCACCAATCCTCCCATTCTGATACCCCCGGCCATGGACGAGGTCCTCTTACTCTACGTCGCCGCAACAACCCAAGTGGCCAGCACCGCCGTAGTAGTAGAGAGGCAGGAAGAAGGACATACTCTGCCTACCCAACGACCTGTCTATTTCATCAGCGAGGTGCTCTCCAAGACCAAAGCGCGCTACCCCCACATCCAGAAGCTAGTCTATGCCATGGTCCTGGCCTGGCACAAACTGCGCCACTACTTCGAGTCACACCTAGTGACTGTGGTATCATCCTTCCCCCTGGGCAAGATAGTTCATAACCGTCGGTTATCTGGAGCCTGAGAAACACTCCAAGCCAAGCCATAGGGTTCACGCCTTTCTTCCTAGTCCATGGGGCTGAAGCCATCCTCCCCACCGACCTAAAATATGGTTCCCCAAGGCTGCAAGCCTATAACGAATAAAGCAACCGCACAACCCGAGAGGATGCCCTCGATCAGCTGGAGGAAGCCCGAGACGTCGCGCTACTACACTCGGCCAAGTATCAGCAGAGCCTGCGGCGCTATCAGGCCCGACGCGTCTGAGGCTGAGACCTGAAGGTAGGCGACCTGGTGTTGAGGCTAGCATAGAGCAACAAGGGTCGCCACAAGCTGACCCCGCCATGGGAAGGACCGTACATCATCGCCCAAGTCCTGAAGCCCAGGACCTACAAGCTGGCCAACGAAAAGGGCGAAATCTTCACCAACGCTTGGAACATAGAACAGCTACGTCGCTTTTATCCCTAAATTTCCAAGCATTGTATATGTCGTTTCTCGAAATACAATTAAAAAGCGCTCTTTAGTTGGTCTTTACTTTTCGAGAAACCCCCCGAGCCCACCGTAGGTCTCGGCAGTACAATAAACACAACAAGGGAGACTTGGCTCTGCCTCAGCAAAACCAAGCCTCCCTTAGGGGCTAGATGGGGGACTCCCCCTAGGTCCCACGCACCATTTTTTAGTTGCTTTTTGAAAAAATTCCTACGCCAAGTCTCTAGCAGGTTCTGACAAATCATTTGTAAAGACTCACCAGACCAAGGTCCGTTTCCTAAGCAAGAGGCCGGTAGAGTCACGAGACGGCCTATGCCCCTGGGCTACGGCACTCCCTCACTACCTCTCGCTCAAGGGACGGCTTAGGCCCCACAGGGGTGTTTTACAAACGAAATCTGATCAGAAGCAACAGAGGGCAAAGGCTCGGAAACATGAGAAAAACAACTAAAAAACACAAATACGTTAGAAATAAAGGCCTCGACAGCCACAAACGTTATGATACAAAAATAACCCCTATTCTATCTTTACATAGCCCCCGGGGCCTAGATTAAGGCTCAGGGCCTCTAGCACCGGCAGATGGTAGGAGAGGAACCATCTCGTCTTCAAAGAGCGTCGCCAGCGCCGTGCCAGGGCCTTCCACCGCCTCCAGCAGCTTCGCGACCGCCGCATGGGCCTCCTCGTCATCATCAGGCAGAACGTAGCCATCACTGATGGCCGGGAGGTCGATGCTAAGGTAGTGAGAGGAGATGATGGCCATCGCCCGCTTGACACCCATGTGCAGCGCCCCTCGAAGCCGCTCGCGCATTTGGCTGCTCAGCGCAATCAAGCGGCTCCCAAGGGAGCTGCCTAACTAAACCCCCTCGACCTCTAGGGCCTCGCAGGCAGAAAGGGCAGCATGCTTTAGCGCCTCGTGCTCCCCGATCTCGGTCTCGAGCACCGTCTGCACCGCGCTGGAAGCCTCGGCGGCCCAAATGATCTCCGCCTCAGACTCTGCACCACGGAAAATGGAATAAGGTCAAGCCAGAGAAGAAACAACCTAAGTTAGGGACGGAAGCCCACGGAGCTCACCGTTGGCCTTTAGCTCCCAGCGTCGGGTCTCGGCCTGATAGGCCTCGGCTTTCTCCTTCAACCGCTGGGCCTCGACCTGAGAGGCCTCAGCCGCCCTGGAAGCTTCACTCCCCAGCTCTGCGTCATACAAGGAAGTTAGGGAGCGAACATAAGAGGAAGAAAACAAAACAAGGGGACTCAAACTCACCCTCGACCATCCCCCTCAAAACCATAGCCTCGATTTACGAGGCCTCAACAGCAGCAAGGGCCTCGTTCAGAGCGCCTTTGGTCAACCGGTGCGCACTCTCCTCTGCCCCCAGCTGCCCGGTGAGGGCCTTGCCCGAGGCCATCGCTTTTCAGCCCGGGATCTGAAGGCATCCTGATCACTAACGGCGTGGGTAAGCTCCTCCTCCAGCTCCTTGATCCGCGCCGCCAAGGGAGCGAGCTGCGTCTGGGCTGTGGCCGCCTCGACCTTCGCATCAGCACAGCGAAGGTGGAGGTCCTCCACCTCCGCGCTTCGTGCTGACAGAAGCTCGTTAGCATCGGCAAGAAGGCCCCTCTACCTCTGAAGCTGGTCCCAGATTCCCCTCTCCCGCTGGAGGAAGACCGACTTCCCAAGGGACCGGGTCTCGAGCTCCTGAGGAGGCAGAGCAGAGGTCGTCGATTGCGACAAAACCAAGGAAAGAATAACATCGCGCGAGAAAGGAAAACACGAACCTAGGCGACTCCGGGCAGTTCGTTGGCCACCATGGACAGCGCCGTCCGTAGCGACTGCTCCGCCAGCTCACAGTACTGCTCGAAGGTACTCCAGAGCCTGCCCTCGGCCATGTCCTCAAGGGCGAACAGAGGCTCCCCCTCAGGGTCGTCCCGGCTCCGCCATAGTACCCGCGGGTGATCCCACCCGTGGGGCTCGGGTCGCACCCGCACGAGGGCCAAGCTTCCCTCATCTAGGAGCGGCGCCGACTGCTCCACGGCATTGGTCTCCTCGGCGCCGACCACCTCCCACGCCCGAGAAGTGTCGTCGGAGGAGATCGGATAGACCTCCGCCTCCCGGACACTCTCCCGCAACAACGGCGGGCCCTAAGCCAAGGGCACGGCCGAGGCCTCCGCCGCCTGCATCTCCGCCTCCTGCACAGACAGCCTCGCCACCATCACGACGGCCGCGGTGACCTCGGGGGCTCCGGCCTCTGCAATCACGGCCTCAGCGGTCTTGGGGGCTCCGACCTCCATCATTGTGGCCTCGGCAGACGCAGAAACGCCGGCCGCAGACACTGCGGTCTCGGCGGTCATGGGCATAGGGACCTCCTTCACCTCAGCCCCAGAGGCCCTGGGAGCCTCGACAACAAAGGGTACAATGGCCCCATCCGATCGTGTAGGGGCCGCCTCGGCAACCCCTCCTTGGGCGACCAGTTCCTTTGGGTCGACCCTCACCGACGCCGCGCCGCGTTGGATGGCGGCTTGCGCCTCCACCACCCAGTGGGCAGAGGAGTCGGGGCTTGCCTTAAGCGCCTTAAGGGGCGCCAAGGGGAGGTCGTCTGCAGGCTGTTTCCAACTAAAGAAAATTAACCTACAGGGTCAGCGCGAGACCAAAAAGGTGAACGGAAGACACCATAACCCAGCCAAAAATACACTTACTTTGAACGGGCAGCCCTAGCTTCGCCACAGCAAACCTCATCCGTGACGGTGGAGGCGGCGGCGGTGGCGTCGCTTCCGTATCCATCGGCGCTGGTCAGTCCTCAGCGGACCCCGACGCCCCTTCGGTCCTCTGCGGGGCCGGTGGCGTCGCCTCCACCGCCACCGGCTCCGCCGCGACCGCCGAGCTTACCAAGCTGACGGCACGTTTGCCTAACGCCCGCACCTCAAGCGTGTCAGCCTCGGCCCCAGAGGGGGGCACCGCCGGCCCCGGGTCCGCTTCTCCTCCCCTTCCCGAGGGTGCCGGGCTGCTTGCCGACGCCCCGGGCGCCACCTCCACGATGTCAGGAAGGTGGTCTAGGGGGCCTCACCCTTGTCGTTCCCGTTCAAGGCCTCCGTCGACAATGACGTCGATGGGGATTCCTCCAATGGGAGACCATCCTTCCGTTGCTGATGGCGGTGCTTATCCAGCGCCTCGCGTGCAAGGATGTGCTTTGTGCGCTTCGCCACCTTAGCATCCTTCTGCTTCTTCTACGTGTCGGCATGAGCGCGGTTGATCGCTCGCTGCCCCGCGTCCTCGGGAACGGGCGGCGGGGAGGAGCGCACGTCCCTCATCCCCTGAAGAAACGACAAATGCTCATAAGGAAATAAGGGATAAAGGGAGATTGAGGAGGTTCAGAGGCTACAGCGGCACTCGACTTACCAGTGAAAGGAACCCCCGCGACGGTCGCATCACGAAGGGGGTGAGGTTGCCACCCCTCAACTTCGTGTCTACCGTCTCCCCCACCCGACGATGAATTTCCTCATCAGAGAGGGCGGAGGAAGACATCCGGGTGCCTTCGACGGGCTCACCCGGCCTCATCTCGAACAGCCGCCGCCGCTGAGCCATCAGCGGCAGCACCCTCCAGCGGTGGAAGGCGGCCATGACCACAGCGACGGTGAGGCCATGGCCCCGCAGCCTCGCCAGCCTCTCCAGGAGTGGCTCCAGCTTGGGCTGGTCGACCTTCGGGACACCCCACTTCCATTTCTCCGGGCAACTGCCCACGATCCGCCCAGTATAAGGGGGAAGCCCTCCGTCGTCATTGCGGAGGTAGAACCAACTCGTGTACCATCGGCGGTTGGAGGACACGAGTTGGGCCAGGATGTAGAGGTGCAGGCGGTCCTGACGCACTTGGAGAGTGCAGCCTTTGGCCCTCAATGCCTTCCTCTTGCCCGACGTGCCCATCGGCTTGGTAGTATGTCCCGTCCGGAATAGGTGGAGCCACAAATCCCAATGGGGAGCGATCCCCAAATACCCCTCACAGACGGCAACAAAGATAGCCACCTGAGCGATGGAGTTGGGATTAAAATTGTAGAGCTCCACGCCGTAGTAGTGCGGGAGCGCCCGCATGAATCGGTCCACCGGAACGCCGAGGCCGCGCTCATGGAAGGAGACGAAGCTCACGATGTAGCTATCGCGGGGCCTCGGCTCTAGCTCGCCGTACGCAGCAATCCACTCTGGCCTACTAGGGTCGGTCACCGGGCGGAGGAGTCCACCGTCGACAAGCGACTGGAGCATCTCCTCGGTGACGTCCGACGGATCCCAAGGGTCCGCCTCGACAACGACAACGTTGCCGGCCATGAGTGCGATGAAGGAATCGGGCACGGCGGTGAGTTTTTCTCTCTCCCTCCACGCTCTCGCTTTTTTCTCGCTTTCTCCCTAGGCTCGCTCTTCTCTCCTCTTCTTCCCGGCACTCGCTGCTCTGGCGATGGCTCGATGGAGGTGGCAGGCAAGGTAAGACAAGGAGGGGCAAGACTCTTCGGGTATTTATGTAGAGAGGAGGCGAAACGAACGAGCGACGAAATCGGGGAGGTTTTCCCCGTCCGGCGCGGTTAACCACGAGCTAATTTTGGCGGCCCATGCGCCCACATCTCCCGCATTAAATGCGAGGACAGTTACGTCCCGTCCATCGCGTCGTGCTCGGCCACTATGGCAGCAGGCATCATTTCGCCTCCCCATGAAACCGCCTCAAAAGACACACCACCCGCGGCCGAGCCGATAGGGAAGATATTTCCCGTGGCCTGTTCCTTTCATAGGAAGGAACTGGGCTCTGAGCCTATTACGATCCAGGGGTTCGAAGGCTGGACCCCAAAGGGTTTCGATAGCCGCCCCAGGATAACAGAGTCAGGGGCGACTGCGGGCGAGCCTATACAGGGCCGAGACCCAAGCGAGCGAAATGCTTGGGACACCCAAAGTCGTGTTCGAGATCGGTAGGAAAGTATCCGAATGGGATCCCACCGTAGGGAGGCACCGAGCCACCGAGGTCCAATGAACGGCCTCGGCACCCACTAGAGAAATCCTCTGGTACTCTTGGAGTGTGTCTCTGGACCGCTAGCTGTCCCCTAACGAACGAGGTTCGGACCTCCACTCAGACTACCTAATAACAGCTCACCAGAAGTGCCACCGCTCGTGCCCATCGAGGGTAGCGAGGCACATTCCACCCCTCCTTCTGAGTGAAAAGGAAGCGCGAGGGTCGCATAAAAAGTCAGGGGAACCCCTGACGGCCTTCTCGCCCTATGCAGAGGCTAGGGGGCTCCTCCTGCAAATATGCCGAGACCCCACGTTCTAGGCTCGCACCCAAAGGGGCCTCGTCAAACATAAAAAGTCAGGAGAATTCCCGACGGCCCTCTCACGCAGAGGCTAGGTGCTCTTCATGCAACCTCGCCGAGACCAGAATGGGCTCGGCAAACTAACCCTTCGTCCGAACAAAAAGGACATGTGAAGATCAGATGAAAGGGCCAGAACACCCAAGACAAAGACAAACAGCCCAAAACCGCGCTAGAGGTTTCGCTACAAACACGATAAAAGGGCGCCGAGCCCGTTACGGTCCAAGGGTTCAAAGGTTGGGCCTCCAAAAGGCTTCGACAGCCGCCCCAGGGCAACAGAGTCAGGGACGACATCGGGACGAGCCTACGAATGGCCCTGGCCTGAGCAAACGGTCGCTCGGGGCGTCCTAAGTCGTGTCCGAGACCGGCGGGGAAGTATCCGAATGGGATCCCACCATAGGGAGGCACCGAGCCACCGAGGCCCACGAACGGCCTCGGCACCCACTAGAGAAACCCCCTGGTACTCTTGGAGTGCGTCTCTGGACCACTAGCCGACCCCCAGCGAACGGGGCTCGGGCCTCCACTCGGACTACCCGCTAACAGCTCACCGGAAGTGTCCACGCTCGTGCCCATCGAGGGTAGCCTAGCACATTCCACCCCTCCTCCCGAGCAAAAGGAAGCGTGAGGGTCATACCCAAAGTCAGGGCCCCCCTGACGAACCTCTCGCCCCGCGCGGAGGCTAGAGGGCTTTTCTTCTGCAGCCTCACCGAGACCCCCGCAACCCGAACTTGCGCTTGGGGGCTCGGCAAATGCAATAAGAACTACTCGTTCAGACATAGAAATGAAGAAAGCCCCTAGAGGAGTAACTCCACTCCCCTAGGGGCTCGAGGGCTACACCCGGCGGGTGCGCTTGCGCGCACCCACCAGAACCTCGAAAAAATAAACCCCAATTCTTACGGGGCAGGTATGAACCAAGCCTCAGCAAACCCTCAGGGGGAGTGCACGCACTCCCCCTGAGGCTCGGGGGCTACTGTCGGGTATCTTAGAATGGGGTACCCCAAGCAAAACATCAAAATGGGTTGCTAAAGTCCCATCCAAAAAGAAAAAGCTAGAAGGTAAGTCGTGGGCCCCTCACCCGCCACGACCAAGCCCACCGGGTCCCCCCTCCTCGCCTCGAGCCTCGAGCAGGAGGTCTCGGCATCCTGACGCCAACTCCGCTTCACGCGAGGCTCCCTAGGGAAGGCCTCGGCAAGGAACACCGTCTCTGCCCCGCCCGAGGCTCTCCACGGAAGGCCTCGGCAGGAAGCGCATTCTCCGTATCGCGCGAGGCCTCTCGCGCGAGGCCTCAGCAAGGAGCCTGATCTCCGTCTCGCGCGAGGTCTCATTCTCCGTGTCGCTCGAGGCTGGCTCATCCGTGGTCCGTCACCCCCCGCCTCAGCCGACACTCCCGACAGCGCGTCACGTCTCATTAATACTTTCAACCACTCCCGCAATCTCAGCCGGGCTACAGCTCAACGTCACAGAATGGCCAACATGACCCAAAGTCGCATCAGCGTCGTACCGGCTGGGACAGGGCACGGCGGGGGTTACCAGCAACTATGTCCCAGCACTGTGTCCACGATCAGCGCCTGGGACAAGGTATGATGGGGGTTACCAGTAACTGTGACCCAGCACTATGTCCACGATCAGCGCCTGGGACAGGGTATGATGGGGGTTACCGGCCACTGTGTCCTAACGCTGCACCCACGACCCGCCGCCCGCTCAAGGCCTCGGCACTGTACACCGGGGCCTCGGCAATCTCGGGGTTCGTGCCTGCCAAGACCCCCCACCGCAGTACAAGCCTCGGCACCGACCAGGCCTCAGCCTCGCGCACAATCTGTCCACCGGGGCTTGCACGTTCACCGCCACGTCCGCTTCGAGACATTCCCGGGGCTCCCACGACGCACAGGACCTGATGGGACAACCACGCCGCTTCAGTATTCCAAGGACGGATCGCTCCTACGGCCACGCCGCCACCAGAACAGGCCACAAGGTTCGGACATGCCACTCCTATTGGCACGACGTCGCATAGTGATACATGTACTGCCCTTGTCCTCCCTTCAACTATAAAAGGAGAGGACTTGGGCCTCTTGGGGGGGGGAGGAAAAAGACCGGATAACACATACACACACGCACACATTCCAGCCGCTTGAGAGCAATGTCTCAGATGGCCCACTCACACCCTGCCGAGACCTGGGACTAGTTCCCTCTCTCTCTTAGCTTGTAACCCCCTACTATGAGCACTTTGGTGCAAGGAATACAAGTTCTATCCCTTAGACTAGACGTAGGGCACCAATTGCCCAAACCAGTATAAACCTTGTGTCTCTTTGCATCACCATCCGAAATCAGGAGCACGCAGAATAAATTCACTAGTCGGTCGAGGACCCCCCAGTCCGAAACACCGACAGCGTTACGCTGACTCCCGAGCAGCTGTGCAAGGAACATCTCGGGGGTAAACAGGGGAGGAGGTGGCAAATGTGGTTCATGGGGAGGTTCATTGTTGTTGCCGTGGTTTACACCACCACCACCAGTCCCCGCACCGTTAGCACCGGGCTTAGCGGCCTCATACGTGGTTCGGCGAGTGTTTGTCATCTGCATATTTCAGCAACAAGTAATGATTGAGTGAAGCTATAATAATTGCGAGTGAAGGAAAAATTATGCCATACTAAATTTACTGGAGAGAATAAATTCATGCAATAAAACAGAGGCACAACAATCGCATCCCAATTAAAACAACAGCACTTAATCGAATTACTTCAACGACAAACATCGCGTCCATACAATCAAATTGCCAGCATACATACACTGGACTTTTTATGCGTTCAGATATCGCATTCGAAAATCAAGTTCCAACCACATGCCAAGTCTCATACGTTCGAAGCAACATCTGATAGGTTACATGCCAACAAAAGAAAGGTCATCGCGACGAGACCTAGATACTAGCGCAAGGCAACTAGCCTACTCCTCGGGGCCATCGTCAGGATCGGAGACATCACCATCGCCCCCAGGTGAAACTACAGGCTCATCCTCGTTGTTGTTGTCGACGTCCATGCCAGCGGCATCTGGTGGAGCATATGGGCCAACCCCATTGTAGAGCGCATGAAACTCCTCGTGCAGGTAGCCGTTGTATTCCTCTAGCTCATCGACCCTCTGCAGCAGAAGGTTTCTTGCGTTCCAGGCTTCATTCCTTTCCTGAACTAGCTGTCCAATCATGCGGTCTGCATTGTTGTTGGCTTGAGTCAATGTATGCACTCGCTGCATAGCTCTATCACCTCTCTCAACCGCCTGATCTCGCTGTAAGTTCATATCAGCCAACTGCTCCTGCAAGCTAGCTATAACACGTGCATGTCTCTTCTTCTGCTTTTTCCCTTTTAGCTTATCCTCACTACGCAAGCCAGTCAAAGTCCAGTAGGTACTCTTGAGACCCTCATACGCTCTGATGGCGGCAAACATAGCACTCATTGCCTGGTTGTCTCTAGCTTGTCCTTCAGCTAGACCTCTGACCAATGCACTTCCCTGAGGCTGAACCCAAATGGCATCACGAGGATCATCCCTAGGAAAAGTACCAGCTAGAGCTACTGCAAGCTCACTGGGAAATCTGCTCATAATGTCCCTGATGACACGGAAGGCTACTCCCTCTGCACCCTCAACTAGAGTGCGACCCTCAAACTCCAAATGCCAACCATCCCAATCTGGAGCATCACCAAGAGCAGGAACCATGATCTCCACCACTGCAAGTCCATCCTCTGCTAACTGGCTCTCATTCCAAGAGTACACCGGCTCTTGACCCTCTGGGTACCCCACATCATGGAGCACTCTCCAAAGCAAAGTTGGCATGCCAAACTCGCTCAAGAAGGTGTTCATGGTGCGGTGCTCCCTCAGGGCCAACGGATGTTGGGGTGCTCTTCCTCCAGTGGACTTATGGGCGGTCTGCTTTGTACGGGCCATCTATAGCAAAAGTTCTTTTATTACCTCGGGGAAACATATTTTAGGTGATACAACTTTTATCAAAATGAGATAATCAATTTATAAGGGGAGGAATGCATGAGATGAATGAAATGCACAAGTAACATGATGTATGTACGTGCCGTACGTTCTCACAAACTTAGGAAATAAATAATTTCTAACGACGAATTTGGTGGCATACAACGATCTCTCAATACGTAGCTAATACGTTCTACACGATAGCGTTGTTATGTACATGCAGAAGATCCATTTCAGCCCAATTCCCAATGAATGCATAAAATCAGTAACTTTTATCTACACGCTCTACACGAATCCCCAGATACGTGTACAATGGTAGTAACTACCCGAACCATCGTCCTATTGACGGCATCGCCTCCACAGACGGAAGACCCATACATGAGATACCTTTGTAAAACATGCGTAGAATATGTAATTACTCCAGCATCATATAAGCATTCACCCTAGATCGGCGGTGTATCCGATCATGCTCTCACAACTCACACTTACCGATGCGTAGAGGCAAATGATCCATTCATTACCACTCAACCAAGTGGCACTCATACAATAGCACGTCGTATGAGTGATGAAAGAGAAATATGATGCAAGAACCCTAAGTCAGTACTTAATTAAGCCACCTAGAGTCCTTAACTGGGCATAGAGGATATGACCACTAGCACACTTTATGGTTTGGAAATCACGTTTTTCAAATGCCTTTTTGTTTTAAATATACTTGTGAACAGTAACATGATAAACCATGCTCTGATGCCAGCTGTAACAGAACCGACCAATTATACGAAATTAAGTAAGAAAATCATCCGCCAGAGCAAACAATTTAGCAAACTTAAGCCCGTATAACCCGGTAGTCCGTGAAATCACGAAGGATTTCAAACCAACTTCCATTCCAGCCAAGATCGTAATAAGTTTAGCGGTCACCATCACATATTACATAAAAGTTCACAATCATAGGTACATCAGAGTTTCAACATAGTTATTACAAAACCAGTTCGAATAAAAGTAGCGGAAGTCATTTGTTCAAACCACACACACACACACTCACGCGGAGTTTAAATATAGTGCCAGCGAATGATCATCTCCAACAAAAGCATCAGATGAGACGTAAGGAATGACCATGCCCATGGTCCTAAGCATCACCCATCGTAGGATAAAGGCAGTTGATACAGTAGCCGTAATACATCTGCCCATTGCAACAAGTGGGAATAAAACCCTGAGTACGAGAAGGTACTCAGCTAGACTTACCCGACATAACCAAAAATAAATGACACCAAGGATTATGAAGGGCTTTATAGTAGGGTAGCTGACTCATTTGCAAAAAGAAGCATTTTTAGCATTGCAAGAATCTTTCAAAAAAAGCATTATTGCCAAGTTAATTATTATTAACCTGTCGACTAGATTTGCACCTATACTAGAGTAAACATGTGATTAAGCAAATAATGATAACCAATGATCATTAAACAACTTCCATACTGTCATATTCATTATAACTGTCCAAGTGTTCCATAACATTTACTACGATGAAGTAACTCAAGTCAAGTGCTCACTATCCAGGAGTGATGGCGATTCGAATCGATTCCTAACCAGCTGGTGATTTATTCCTTACACAAACCTCACTCACCTGCTAAAGTAAGATATTGATCACCGAGTCAACTTTCTAGGAATCTCGAGTTTACTAGGAACCACATGTACCCGGGGGCCGACTGACTGCACTTTGGTCTTATCATCCCGCCCTCGTGTCCTACCACACCTGCGTCGGCACAGTGCGTTGCGGGCAATCTACTCGGCCTGAAAAATCTCCCAGCTTCGTGGTCGGAAGGTACTTTATCCGGCCAGCTAAATGTAAGACATGCGTTCAACATGACTCGAGGCCCAACAACGGTCGGTCCTTAATTGACACAGACGGAAACACTACAGTCCAAAACTCTGCAAGTCTCCATCCGGTCTCAACTTCATTTAACACTTAGTTATACCATGACTTCATAGTTATCCAAGCAGATCCAGGTAACCACCTATAGCTCGCAGGTGACAGGAAATCACCTGACTTTTACCGATCTAAGCCAGCTAAGCATTGACTCGACTGCAGATACCAGGGTAACAAGGATGTAGTATAACAAAGGTAAACAAGGTATAATGC
The DNA here is from genome assembly GCF_019320115.1 of Miscanthus floridulus. NCBI lineage: Eukaryota > Viridiplantae > Streptophyta > Magnoliopsida > Poales > Poaceae > Miscanthus > Miscanthus floridulus. The sequence goes on along the minus strand of NC_089583.1, from coordinate 110,340,757 downwards.
AGCAACGGTTGCAAACAACTCCTAAACGTAATGCATCAATTAAAGTAAAGCATTTAATTAATAATTGCAAACCGGGAGAAAAATGCTCCGGGGCTTGCCTCTCTCGAAGGAGCTCGGACGGTGATCGGGGCACTCCGGAAGTTCCTCAACGTCCTCCTCGTCGGCTTCTGGCACTTCCTGCGGTTGCACCTCGAACTGCTCCTCGGGCTCCTCGGGTATGATGACTGGGTTCTTGGTTTGCGATCCAGTATGATGCAATGCGCGTAAGTGCTTATGCAAACGGTGCATCGAAGGAGATGAATGCAATGGATATGTTTAAATGCAAGGTAGTCAACATCATCCAAGAAAATATACTACAAGCACATGTCATCTACTGCATTCTCTTCTACTACTAATATGTTTAAGTCAACACACCTTATCAAATGTTTCAAAGATACACCAAAGCTATTATTATTAACTAATCTTGTATTAAAGAGGATTATTTTATTTCCTTTTAAATTAGGGCTACAACAGCAATCTATATTTCTAGTGCTTATAAAAATCTGAGAAAATTACAGTAGCATGATACTACTCTAATTAGACTACCATCAGATTTTCATGGTGTTTGAATGAGTAAATTAGCCTACACAAAAATCACAAGCTATGGCATTATTTTGTACATAAAAATACTTTGAACTGTGAAAAGTGTCAAACAACAGGATTAGTATTTTTCCTAGGTTCTTCATAGCATACAATAACTGTACAAAAATTGTCACATGCATGTTTTATACAAAATTTGCTCTCTAGCTAAAATAACAAAAATCAGCTATTCAAGGTACTTGAACTACACCTCAAAATTTTTCTACAGCACGAGTATGACACATATTTTTCCTAGAAAGTACATTACATAAAAAGATTAACAAACTTGGAATCATATTTTTCCGAAGCCTATAGATTTTTCTACACATTTTTCAAGTTATCAGCAATATTCATGATTAAATAAAGTTCTACAGAAAAGTATTTCAAAAATGTTATGCAATAATTTTCCCAAGTAGATCTGATGATAAGGAACCTAGACAAATTTATTTTAACAAATTTGGAGCAAATTTGAGTACCCAAACATTTTTCAAACCATTTCAAATTTCAAATAATAAAAAATAAATGGAAAACAATTCGTTTAAACGTTACTGGGCCAGCCCGCTGGAAATCAGCTGGCCCACGGCCGTTTTCGGCCTGCGCGGCCCGAGCGCAAGGGAGGGAAAGATGGCCCAGCAGGGCGTCAGCCCACTGCCGCTCGGCCTGGCCGGCCTGGCTGGCTGAGGCAGAGTGCCTCGCCGATGCTTGCGCTTGTGCGGCGACGCAGCTCGGCCATGAGGCCGGTGGGCATCTCCGGCCATGACAGGGCGAGCTGGTGAGCGCACGTGATGCGTGAGAAGACGGCGAGTGTGGTAGGGTAGCTAGGCGGGGCTGGAGAAGAGAAGGAAGACGACTTCCATGGCGGCCGAGCACGGCGGCGCCATGGCCGTCGGTGGTGAGACTCGGGGAGGCTCAACCTGAGCTCGAAAGGCGGCACAAGCACGAGCATGACTTGAAGGAGGGCGAGGCGGAGCTGCAGGCGCGTGATTGCTGGCCGAGGTGAGGAAGCCGCGGCGGATTTCGCCGGCGGGTGCGTGGCGCGACGAGCGGCATAGCTTGGGGCTCTCAGCTCTGGCGGGGAGGAGAGGCAACGCGGGATGGAGTGAGCGAGCGCACTGGCTGCGGCAGGTGAAGGCGGGTGCGGGCGCAGGCCGGCTACGACGCGCGGCGGCGTCGACGGCGCATGGCCGCCACGCGGCGGGCGAGTTCTGTCGCGGTCGGGCGCGCGGCGCGGCACGACACCGAGTAGGCGCGCGAAGGCAGGCCAGCGCGGCGCTGGGCTGGGCTGGGCCGAGGCAAGGTGAGGCGCGCGCGGGATGCTGGCTGGGCTGGCTTCGGCAGGCGGGCTAGAAGCGAGGCGGCGGCCCGCGAAGGAGAAAAATCCTTTTTCCAAATATATTTTCAAGGAATTTTTAAATGCCCTCTTTCAAATATTATTTTGAGTAAGAAAATGACCTCTTTTGAAAATGTACCAAAAATGAAAGTTGTTTAGAATTTAATTCTCTACAACTTTGCTTTTATGACCACAGCCAAATTCTTTCTAGATTTTGAATTGTAAGATCAAAGTCCACGTTTAGCTCAAAACCCTAATTTTGGGAATTAATTTTTGAAGCCAAATTTTGAATTAATTTGAATACAAACATTGCTCCAAAAATTGAACTAAACATTGCTAGATGATTTACAATAGTAGCCAAACATGTTTTACTAACCTAGCAAGAAAAATTCAGGGCAAAACAATTCTTAAATAGGTGTATGCAGCATTCAGGTTTCACGCATGTTTCAGATGTTTCAAAGCAATGTTTCAATTGTTATTCACATGATTAGGCATGTATGATTTGGATGCTTGATGATGCATGATATACGTGATTTGCAGTGCCTAAATGCAGGCATAACACCGGGGTGTTACACCAACTCTAACCCTAACTCGCATGAGAAAGAAGAGTGGGTTCGGATTTGGCCGAACCCTAAGACCTAACCCAAGAAAGAAAAGCAAGGATGGACGAATCAAAAGAAAAGGTTCAACTGAAACCATAACCCTAATTTGTAACCCCATCCCAAATTGGGTTAATCCCAAAAGAAGAAGGGGAACGGGGAAGAAGGGGAAGGGAAGAGATTCGGATGAACTCCGAAAAGAAAAGAAATTAAAAGAAAACGAACCTGAACCCTAGATCTAAACCCTAATCCCCACCTATCAGATTCAGATAAGAGAAGAGAAATCCAAATCACAAAAGGGGAAAAGGGGAAGGTCGGATTCCGAACCCTAGATCTAAACCCTTGTTCGGATAAGAGAAAAGGAGATCCAAATTCGAAAGGGGAAGGGGTGGATCTTCCTCGCCGTGCATCGGAATGTCCCTTCGCCGGCGTGGGAGAAGAAGAGCCGAGTCGGCCCTTCACCGGTGCGGGAGAAGAAGAGCTCGGCCAAGGGGGCGCCACGGCCAGGCCGCTCGACGGTGGCGTGCTCACCCGTTGGGGAGCACGCGCGACGGCGCCATGGTCGCTCCACCGCCCGCTCGCTTGCCGTCTCACTCTCGGTCACTCATGGTTTCGCTGTGGCTGAGAGAGGAATGGAGAGCGACGAAGAGAGCAGTAGACAGAGAAAATGATCTAGGGTTTGCTCGGGGGCGCGCGGCGTCGGCATTTTTATTCGAGCGAAATCGACGCTCGGCCGTCGGATCGGCGTGGACGGCCGAGATTGATCGGGCCGTCGCCGGCCCAGGCGAGCGCGAGCGCGCCGCGGCACTTTGCCGGCCCAGGCCCAGGTAGCGGCCTAGGTGCGGCCTGCGCACGCACGGAGAGGCGGGCCAAGCCAGCTTTTGCCGGTTTTGGGCCGAGAAAGAAAGAAAAGAGCCCGTATTTTCCTTTTTTCTTTTTCTGGAAAATTGAAAATGCAAATTGACTCAAAAGAAAAATAGAAAAGTAATTTTTTCCTGTGGGTAAAATTCAAGAAATTGAGTATACGTTTTTCGCTGCTAAAGAAAAAGTATATTCTCCAGTGATTTTGAACCGACGTGATATTTAACTAGAGAAAAAGAAAGGTTTTCTAGTAAAGGTTTATTTCCTAGAAATTGATTAATGGATTAAAGGAGATAGAAAAAGCAATTTTCCATGTGGGTAAAATTTAAGAAAAAGAGAGTTTTTCCACAGCCAAAGAAAAGTTGTTTATACTCCAGTTATTTTGAACCAATGTGGTATTTAATTGGAGAAAAGGAGATTTGACATGATTATGATGTTGTTATTTTCTGACCAACGTTGTTAATAACAATATCATAATTTTAATGATTTATGCATTAATTCTACTTCTGCCTAATTTTAATGATTTATGCATTAATTCTACTTCTGCCCAACGGTGATGTAGAATTAGTGTATAAGAAAAGTTGTTAATTTTAATGATTTATGCATTAATTCTACTTCTGCCCAATGGTGATGTAGAATTAGTGTGTAAGAACAGTTGTGAAAGTTAATGATTTATGCATTAATTCTATTTCTGCCCAACGGTGATGTAGAATTAGTGTATAAGAATAATTGTATATTTTGATTTTGACCAACGTTGGAATCAAGGCATGCAAATGGTGTTATTTTATGTTAAGAAAAGTTTTGACCTGGTTTTCATCTTGTCTAAGGTGGACTGGGTAGTCAACTCACCGTGTTCCACTGAGTTTGTGACATCGATGAGGGAGACAAAAGAGAATGATGCCACTTAGGCAACTAAAGAGAGGGATTTTGAATCCCAAAAGATAGTCCTATGACTTTTGTGTATAGGAAGTGGGTCACTGCCAACAAGAAATGTTTGGCTGTGATAAAGAACATGATTGAACCTGCAATTGTGGGCTCAATCCCAGAGTGTGACATGGTCACCGAATACCTCGATAGAATAAAGAGTCAGTTCATTGGCTCTTCAAAGACATATGCTACCCAGCTGATAAAGCAGCTGGTGACAGAGAGTCACTCTAGAAATGGTGGCATAAGAGAGCTCACGATGCGTCATCGAAATTATGGCACTGTCGTTTAGGCCATATTTCGAGGGAGAGAATAGAAAGACAAGTTAAGAATGAGATTCTTCCTCCATTAGAGCTCTCATATTTAAAACAATGCACAGAATGCATAAAAGGAAAGTATATAAAGAAAAGTAAGAAATATGACAAACGAAGCGTAGGAATTTTATAGATTATTCACATAGACATCTGTGGTCATTTTCCTATAAAGAGTATGGATGGTTATGATTCGTTCATAACATTCACAAATGATTACTCCCGTTATGTCTATATTTATCCAAACAAAGAAAGAACAGAAGCATTGGATAAATGTAGATATTTAAGGCAAAAGTTGAAATCTAACGCAATTTAAAGATAAAGATAGTCAGGTCTAACCGTAGGGGAGTACTATGGTCGGCATACCCCATATGGCCAAAGTTCCTAGACCTTATGTAAGGTTCTTACAGGAGAATGACAAAGTAGCCCAGTATTCTATACCAGGCGAACCTTAGCAGAATAGAGTAGCTAAAAGAATCAATCGTACCCTGATGGATATAGTGGGTAGTATGATAAGTTACTCCATCTTACAGTTGAGCCTGTGGATGGAGGCGTTAAAAACCCCATTCATATTCTCAAAAGAGTACCAAGTAAGTCGATGCCCAAAACGCCATATGAGTTGTGGACAGAAAGAATACCCTCACTAAACCACTTGCGTGTGTGTGGGAAAGCCCTACTGAGGCTAAAGTATTTAACCCAAACATTGAGAAGTTATATCCCAAAACAGTAAGTTGCCATTTGTTTGGCTACATAGAAAAGTCAAAAGGTTTTCGTTTCTATTGTCCAGAGAGACACACAAAGTTTGTGGAAACAAGACACGCTATTTTCCTAGAGGATAAAAAGATGAGGGGGAGCATGGTAGCTCGAGAAATTGACCTTGAAGTGAAGCGGGTGTATGCGCCCACTCCAATGATTCATGAGCCAATTTTCTCACTATATGTTGTCGCTGCACCGACAGTGCAAGATATTATGGTGTTAGCACCTGTTGTTATTCCACATATGGCAACAATGAATGAAAATAAGGAACCTATTCTTCAGGATCCTATAGAACCTATTGCCACACATGAGGGGGAGCAACAACAGCCTCAAACATAAGATGTGCCAAATGTGGAGGCCCCTAGAAGGTCTCAAAGAGTTAGTAAATCAGCTATTTCTGCTGATTATGAAGTGTACAACACTAAGGAATTTTAAATGGAGGTTGATTCCACCTCTTTTGAAGAAGACATGAGAAGTGATCATTCATCAAAGTGGCTTGAGGCCATGGAAGATGAAATGAAATCAATGAATGCCAATAGAGTTTGGGACTTGGAAATAATTCCTAAAGAAGCCAAAACAGTAGGCTATAAATGGGTCTATAAAACAAAGCTTGACTCTCAAGGGAATATAGAGAGATATAAAGTGCGACTTGTGGCAAAAGGCTTTATGCAAAGAGAAGGAATTGATTACAATGCGACCTTTTCTCTAGTCTCATGTAAAGTTTTCTTCAGAATCATAATGGCATTAGTGGCACATTACGATTTAGAATTACATCATATGGATGTAAAGACGATATTTCTCAACAGAGACTTAGAGGAAAATGTTTACATGGCACAACCGAAAGGTTTAGTCATGGAAGAAAAAGAATGAATGGTATGCCGCCTAAAGAAATCCATTTATGGATTAAAACAAGCTTCAAGACAGTGGTACTTGAAGTTTGATCAGACAATAAGGCACTTTGGGTTTTAAAGAGAATGTAGAGGACAATTGTGTTTATGCAAAGTTTAGAGAATGGGAAGTTTATCTTCCTTGTCCTGTATGTAGATGATATCTTACTTGCTAGTAGTGATGTCAGTCTACAACTAGAGACAAAGAAGTTTTTGTCCTCAAAATTTGATATGAAAGATCTTGGTGAAGCCTCGTTCGTTCTAGGGATCGAGATTCACCGAGATAGAAGAAAAGGGGTATTAGGACTGTCACAAAAGGCATACATAGAAAGAATCTTAAAGAAATTCAGTATACACAAATGTAGTCCCTCACCTGCTCATATAGTCAAGGGCGACAGATATGGGGATTTTCAATGCCCCAGGAACCAATATGAGCTCAATCAAATGAAAGTGCTTCCATATGCTTCAGCTGTCGGAAGCTTACAACATGCTCAAGTATGTACGCGCCCTGACTTGGCATTTGTTACCGGGTTTTTTACTTGGCAGATTCTAGAGCAATTCTGGAACAAAATACTGAAATTGATAAAGAAAGTCTTGCGTTATTTGCAAGGAATGAAAGGCCTCATGATGACGTATAGAAGATCTGATTGACTCCACATAGTGGGATATTCAAGTTCTGATTATGCGATAGTGAATATATATCCAGACGTGGATTTTCTATCATCTCGCAAAGGGGAGCTTTTTCGTAGAAAAGCTCAAAGCAAACTGTCACTACATCGTCCACAGTGTATGACAGTTTGTAGCGTGTTATGAGGCAACGGGCAGGTGAACTGACTAAAGAAGTTTATACCCGGTTTGAAGGTGGTTGACGACATCTATAGACCACTAAAGTTATACTGTGATTATAATCTGGTAGTACAGGATGCTCACAACATAAGTCAAGTGGTGCTGCCAAACACATTGACATAGAGTATTATGTTGTAAAAGATAAAGTCCGAGATCAAGTCATAAGTCTTGAGCATATAAGTACAGAAAAGATGCTCGCGGATCCACTTACAAAAGGCTTACCACCCAACATGTTCAGAGAACATGGTGATCAGAGAACATGTAGCTAGCATGGGTTTAAGGAAAAGCCTAAAATTCCTGGACAAAAGTAGGCCCAAAGATAAGTATCTATTTCAGAGCAGAGTAGTATGTTGTAGCTGTTAAGTCTATCGGCAATGGAACGTGACGATGAGACATGCTCCATGCGCTAATCTGTAATGGAATGAACAAAAGTAAATGATATGAAATTGAAAGATGAAATGAGATCAAGGGGGAGAATGTTAGTTGATCTCCACCAATAGGCTCAACGGCCTATTAGGCCCTTGTCTCTGCTCCCTGATCGGGGGAGCCCAACCCTAATACGGTTGGTGGGCCCCTGTCGCACAACACACATAAAAGGAAGGTGGGGATCAAGGCTCGGGAGACGAGGTTCACTGGAGCCGCCATCCCACCTACAGAAAACCCTAATCCGATCATAAAGAAGTGCTGCCAGCGACGGGATGTCCTACCACACCGCCGTCGCCCCTGTAGGTCTACACCGGGCCACTGGACTTCACCTCCTCGCCACTACGACGTCTACTACACCACGGCATCGGCGTCCACGCTTGCCGATGCGCCTCAACAGAGAAAGACGAGGAATCTTCCCGGATCTACGGTTACAGAGAGGTACACCCACGACCTAACAAGTGACAGCTAGGAGAATAGAGACCTGTTTGCTTCTCAGCCTGACAAAGATGCTTGGGCCAACCGGATCGATCTGCCTAGGCGAGCGTCCCCAGGCCACGCCGCGAAACAAACACGCCCTAGATACGTAGAAAAGAATATATGCCCGGTTCGCTTGACTGATAAGCAATGGTTGAAAGTACTATTGACTGATTTTCTGGCTGATTTGTTGTGAAAAAAAAATAATATTCGTTGGCTGAAAAAATACGGTTTATAAGCCAAGCGAAGAGGGCGAAAATTATTTGACAGACACAGGGCACAACCAAACCAACAGGCCTGTTTCTCTTCAGAAACTTGACCACAGTCCTCTCCTCCCTAGAACGAACCAGACGACCAACATCTCTCTCTGAGGCAGAGAGAACAATCTCACATGCATGTCAATACACGCTCACTCACCTAGAAGTTAATAAACTAGGGGTAGAAATAAGAGTGAAACAAAACCAAAACCAAGAGAGAAAAAAAATGAAGAAAATGAGGTAGTATGAACTAATTTACTGGATGATACAGAGGTGTCAAGGGGTGTGTGTTAGGGCTTCTGATAGGGGGGGTTTCAATCTTCACTATGGACAGTTAGAGTTCTTCCCGGGGCCGCCATAGTAGAAGTAGGTGCCCCAATCACCATTGTTGCCGTTTTGCACGTCGTAGCAATTGGACTGCTCGGTGAAGGTTCCCACTCCCCTCGGTGCCTTGAGGTTGTTGGTCGAGTCCACCACTTGGATATTCCTGAAGTAGCTGGCCTTGCCGAACCCTTCCTCCGGGAAGTGGCCGCTGCCCATCTGCGTGGTGGTGTGGCTGCCGTCGGGCTCCGAGTTCACCACCTCGCCGCCCCACTCAATCATGGAGGCGCTGTCCGCCAGGTAGGAGAAGAGGAAGGATGGCCAGTAGCCCAGAACATAGTTGTTGCCGAACTGCAACCACCAGTTGCCCTCCTTTGGGTCCTGCGCAAAACCGCAAATTTTGAGTGAGTTTATCTGATAGGTTCATGATGATCAGGAAGTATTATTATGGTAGGGTCCTTTTAGTGCTACTATCATGCATGCGCAGAAGAAAGATTGTGTTCTCAAATGCACTATGGAAAGGTAGCTGCCTTTGATGAAAACGACCTGCAAATTACCCAATCTTTCAACGAAATTCCGGAAATGCATGGAAAAACAAGATAACAGCACATGGCAATGCCATTGCCACTACACAATTGCTTAGGAAAAGAGCCAGATTTGAAATATCTGCGGCAGAAAAGGGTAAGATTTTCTAACAGAAGAAACATGAGCCCGAGGTGAATATTCTTGTAGAAATTTATTAAAAATGGCAATCATTATCAGTGGTTGCATTTGCAGACAAATCTGGTTCGTGCGTGGGGCCAACTGTCACTCTACTGCGAGTGCGTCCACAAACAGGGCCAGAGCCACAGTTGTAGCCTTGACTCAAGCCTGAAGGCGCCTTCAGAAAGAACAAGAGACAGGTGGGCACCACGGATTCTCTCCGGGTCCATTCATTCATGAATTTGATTTAGTATGCTCAGCATGTGAGAGCTTTTTGGAATTTACCTTCCAGACCAAAATGTTGATGTCATATTGTGAGCCACCATAGTTGGAGATAGGGAAGATGCTGGCGCCCATGGCGATCTGATTGCTTATCTGGATGAACCCCGAGCACAGCAGGTTGTAGCATCCTGTTGCCTGATACGCATCACTCTGCAGTATCCAAAGCAATACAAAATCAGTATCATTAGGCCATCCCCCAATTTGATAATCATAAGATAGGGATGTAGATCTAGGCCGAGGACAAAGATAAACCAAAAATAATTGTTCATGAAGATTGAAAAGAATGTGATGTTTATCTTACAGTCCAGTAGGTGAAGAGCCTAGTGTTGTTGTCCCCATACAGGTCCGGGCTAACCTGCAATTTCGTGCAGAGCACAGAGCCATTAGCCACAATCAAGGTTCAAAATTTCGGCGAAATTTCACGAAATTCGGTAATTTCGGTGGTGGCCGAAAGAAAAATCCGAAATTTTGTAATACACTAATACATGTGTTATATAACTTTAGACTCAATTTTTTATTGTTTATATTGCATATTTTTGTATTCAATAGATGTGTAGTCATAAATCATATTAATATTTGTTTAGATTTAAATGTTTTTTTAGAAAAAAACATACTTCATGTGCTAGTCTCTAAAAAAGATTCGCCGAAATTTCGGCCGAATTTCGCGAAATTCGGTAGTTTCGGTGGTGGCCGAAATTTTTGCAATACCGAAATTGAAAACCCTCCCACAATGAAAGCGACGGCACATTTTAATCCACCATTACAGCATGCTTAGCTCCTAAACACCACATATTGCTAGTATAGCTCATGAAACAGAAAAGTTCTGTGTCATTGGAGAATCTAGTCTAGCTCCTACTCATTTAATGGCTCTTTCATCAGCAGTTCTCATATCATCATTGCAGCACACAAGAGAGAAATTATGGACGCGTGCAGAGGAGAAGTTATTGAGCCCATGGAAGAAGATGAAGAACAGAAATGGAAACTGAAAGGCAGCATTTAATAGAACTTTCATGAAGTGGGTTTCTCTTTCTCCCTCACCTGCCATCCTGCTTCGATGCTGTTGAGGTCCTGGCCGAAGGAGCCCCCCAAGATCCAGAGCTGGGACAGGCTGAATTCATTGGCCTGCTCAATCTTCGGTTGCCACACATTGATGGTAGCCTTGGCGCCATAGTACTTGTCCCCCTCCACATATGCTATGGCATGCTGCTCCATGGGAGGTAGAGGGAACAAGGTTAAATCAGCAGTTTCAGAGATAATCACAGTTCAGGGACAAGAATATCAATACTGGTATTAAGGTCATTGGATGAAACAATCTGTGCTAACCTGGTGGCCGCTCTCGTTGAGCATGTCAGGGTCAACCGACATGGGGTTCGCGGTACTCCTGCCCTTCTTCTTGCCATACCTCCGGACGGAGCTGGCCCTCAGGACGTCCTCCTCCTTGGTCCTCCTGATCGGTATCGTGTTCTCGGGGCACCTCCCATTCTGGTGCCACATTTGGGTGATTCTCTGGGCGTTCTGCTGCGATGCAACCTTGGACTCATCATACAGACCTTCCGGGTGGTATGCAGGCCGCATCTGCAAAGGTGATGTGATGATAGAGCAAGTTTTGAGTGCTGCTGTAGTGATGTGTGGGGTAGAAGCACTGCTGCAGAAAGCGAAATGGGAAAGAGCAATGGCACTGCAGAGAGAGCAACCTGGATGGTATGGTTCTTGAGGAAGGGATGATCCAAGGCAGGCTGGTTGGAGATATGCACGCAGTCTATGATGTCTCCATCTGGACTCTGTTAAGTTGACTTCTCATAATCAGTACCAGTTGCAAGATGCAAGGAAAAAAAGATTGTGCTAAACTTTTTTCTGAACATTAAGATTTTCTCTTAATCTTTTTTTTTCTGTACATGTAGTATTTTCTCATTTGCAGAAAAAGAGGGAAAAAAGTGATGAAATTCCATATTCAAGCAATGCTACATTGATATGGCAACCAAAAAAATACTCCAAAGATGAGAGTATTAACCAAACTAATGATAGTTCTATCATGTTTCTGCATAAGAACAATGGTTCATCAGGAAAGAAAGGACTATGATAGTTCTCCAAAGATGAAAGGAAAGCGAGCAAAAGCAAGCGTCTCTAGCTTCGAGTTGAATGAACCAAAGGAAGCACGGGCACCCATAAAATTTGTCCAAAAGCGAGACTTTCTCCTCCCGCGACGGAAGGAAAGCGAGCCCGACGGCACGGGGATGGTCCACGAGGAACAGCCATTCAACCCTTCCAAAGCGGCGAAGTGGACCAAGCGATAGCAGGCGCGCAGGCACAAACAAAAACCCTGCTGCCTCGAAAGGGGCGGCTTTCTCCTGCTCCTACTTCCATGCCAAATGCAGGACCTTCGCTTTTTTTTTCTCTTTCCACCCATGGAATCGATTCACTTGGATTCACTCCCATTGTCCCACCCGAAGAAAACGAAACCGCTGACGAGGGGAATGCGAAACGCATGGATGGATGGAAATGGAACGAGGCATACGCTCGCCGTCGCCGGTGCGGTGGGAGGAGACGGACGGGTAGGCGGGGGGCTAGGAGTACCTGAATGGTGGCGAGTGGCGCCTTGTTGAGGCGCTTGAGGTGGCTGCGCACCTGCCGCTGCCGCAGCAGCTGCCTCAGCGTCAGCGACCCGCGGCCTCTGACATTCCCCTCCGCCGCCGCCGCCGCTCCGTCCAGGAAGAGCGCCGCCACCAGGGCAAGCGCAACCAAGCACGCCCTCGCCGACGCCGCCATAGACTTCGAGCGCTGGCACTCCCCCAGTCGAGCAACCGAAACGGCGGCTGGCGGGCGGGCGGGTAAAAAAAAGGATGGGGACAGCACGGGGTGGAGAGGAGACGGCGAAGGGAAGCGGACTTAAAAATCCGCCCGTTGGTGTCGTTTTTGCTCGCTTCGGCTGCCGCGCCGCTCGCTCGCTCCCGGCCTGGCGTCGCGTCGTCGTGGCGTTTAAAGGCTGGAGACGCGAACGGCCTGCGCTCGTGTCTCTGTGCCGTCATCATAGTAGTATTTCGTTTTGGATTTTGCCTGCGCACATGCAAATTTTTTTGGATTTTGCCTCCTGTAGTATTTCGTTTGTATTTGGTAATTAGTGTCTAATTATGAACTAATTAGATTCAAAAGTTTTGTCTCGCGATTTCTCGATCAACTGTGTAATTAATTTTTTTTTTCTACATTTAGTACTTCATGCCGTAAGATTTGATGTGACGGATACTGCACAAAATTTTTTGGAATCTAAACAGACCGGGAGGGCTGGAGGGGGAGGTGGTGCGCCGCGACCTGTGATGTGATGCGATGCGACGCGCTCGGACCCGCACCGGGTTGGGTTCGGGACCATGCATGGCTCGTGCAGGGGACCGACCCGCCCCGGCCGAGACGAGAAGACCGCCGCCGGGAGCTCTCGGTGCACGCACGGCCGAGTCTCTGGTCACGGGGACGTGCGATGTGGATGTGGTGCGGTGAGCCGCACGGTCGCAGGTCAGCGGCGGGCTCCGTGGGCCGTGGTTGACGCCGACGTTGCGTGCGCGATGCGCGTTGTACACGACGTCCGGGCCGGTCGCCCTCTCTTCTACGTAAAGATTTTTTTCCACGCCGCCTCGACTACGGTTCAAGTGGTGGCCTGGAGTTTGGAAGTGGGCGAATTTGTACAGCTCCAAGCCTCCAAGCAGTTGTTGGGTGTGACTAGCGAATCGTCTACTCACATGCACGACTGTTCCGTTCCTCGTACCGTAGTGGATCAGCGTCGCGTTACGTTTCCACTGGATTCCATTCGCGTGCATCACCCGCGCCCGTGCATGGTGTTGTTGTTAGACTGAAAACCACGGATTTTGTGCAGTCGATGCCCTGTGAACAACGCCGGAGCTAGCTAGCTAGGCAACGCAACGCGAGGTGCTGCCGTGGCGGCAGTTACGTTACGCCGCCAGACACAAGAAGAGGCCCGCTGGGGTAGGAGGAAGAAACGAGAGTTTTGCCGATGTCATCTACTCGGTCCTTAGAACATCTCCAAGATAAATCATCATTTCAAGAGCTGTTAGAATAAAAATCGTTCTCTATATCTTTTTATCATCTTCTAGCAGGCTAACAACTTCTTTATATCTTGTCCGTGCTTTGGAGAGTCATCTCCGTTCTTTATCTTTGACGACTAGCGAGAAACCAGAAATAAAGGATGGCAATATTTGAAGATTTAATTGAAGAAGCTATTGGAGGATTTTTTTTTTCACAAAAATCTCTATCCCTATTAGAATGAGGAATGGTATAAAGAGACTCTTGGACTTGACTCTCCATTTCTATATTTAAGTCTCCAAACTTGTATTGTGGTCACTCGGGTAACTCTCAAACTTTTAATATATTTATATCCTCAAAATTGTATGACGGTGCCACCTAGATACCAAAACTTGCATGTCAACACACGTAGATGGCGTTAATGGGTCATATGCTTGTGCGTTGAACCACGAATTCAGGACCTAAATGATACGATTGTACAAGTTTAGGGCTCCAAAATATCAAAATTTGAGAGTACGTCAGAGATTTAAGTGACATCTTAATACAAGTTTAGAAACTTAAATATAAAAATTCAGGAGGTAGAGACCCAAATATATCATCGTATAAGTTTGGACAGTGCTCGTAAATTTTCGAGAATTTTACTCGACAAAAACGAACACTATAGCGTGCGTTGGGCTGTGATTGTCCGGCTACTGTTTGCGTGAGGCAACCGAAGAGCAGCTAGGCACCCATCCCATAGTATTTTTTTTCTTCTTTTTCTCGGTGGAAACTTAGGCCTTGTTTAGTTCTAAAAACTTTTTCTAAAAAGTGCTACAGTAGCTATTACATCGAATCTTGCGATACGTGCATAGAGCATTAAATATAGACGAAAAAAATTAATTACACAGTTTGATTGGAAATCGTGAGACAAACATTTTAAACCTAATTAGTCTACGATTGAATACTAATTGTCAAATAAAAATAAAAAATACTATGATAGTTAAATTTCTAAATTTCACCCAACTGGCCCATTGTTGGTGATCAGCTCTGACCGGCCAGTAAAAGCTGTTTCATCTTGAGGGAGTGCATGTTTGTTTACTCCGTGTAAAGCCTGAAGCTTAGCGCCGCACACGTCCGGGTACGCATTGCGCATGCATACTCGCGAGGAGGTTCCCCACGTGGTTTTTTTTAATTTTAACATTTTTTTAACTAATTCTAAATCTAACCTAGTCTATTTTTTATTTTCAAAACTAATATTTTTTGCCACGCCTATTGTCACGGCGCGGCCAAAGGTCTATGCTGCGTCATGTATGGTGGCGCGGCAGGGGCTGACGTGGCGACAACCAGACCGGCTGACCGTTGACGTGGTGAGGCCTGTCGCGCCACCGATCTTGGCACGACGGTGCCGCGCCCTGATCCGTGGCGCGATAGAGCCATATAAAAATCCCACAGCCAGTCCCACCTGCCCGAGCAGCCTGCTCGCTCGCCCGCGCCAGGCCATTGCGCCCGCGTCTCACCCGGCCCTCCATTGCCGCCTCCCTCCCTTCCTTTTTATTCCCCGGCCGCCTCCCTCCCTCCTCGTCCTCGTTCAAGATAATGACGTACTTTTTATTTTTGTTTGAACGGTAGATAGGAATATTATGAATGCGAGTTAAGGTTAGAAGAAAAATTATGTTTGGGAACTATAGGCTACGGTTTGAAGGTTAATTATTTAGTTAGAAGTTTGTTTACCATGTATATTTTTGTTGCTATAAGTGTTGGTTATATTATTTAAGTTACAATACAAATGATTATATTTTACATTAATTTACGTTGTTTTGATTGATGTTTAATTTGGATCGTTTTATTATATAGAAGACATGTTTCGGGAGCAGTTGTTGTGAAAACGGGGTCGTCCTAGAGAATTATACCCCGACGAGTCTAGCAAAGATGCCCCCGTCCCTCCTGAACTCTCTGTCCCTAACTGTGACTGTGGTCGTCCAACCGACGTGTTTTAATCAAGACATCCCGACACAGCGGCCCGTTGCTTCTACACATGCAGTCGTTTTAATGTAAGTAATTATTTTCGTATGCTTTTTCCTTTATTTGTATTACTAGGTTAATAAGATTTTGTTGGAATTTTATCGTGTAGGTCTATGAGAGGTGTTTTTTCTTTCAGTGGATCGACGATGCAGACAAGTTTGATCCTAGGTACCTCCTTTTCGACGATTGGTGGCGAGCGCGACATCCACGAGAGCAATTCGAGTGGTGAGTTCCACCTCCCCCTAACCCCCCTCTAATGATGGCTAAGGAGAAGCACTTAGCCGTAGTTAGACGACTCGAGGAACCTCCTCTATGCAATTGTGGAGATCGGGCTGTGATAAACCCTGAGAATACGTTGGAGTTTGTGTGTCCAAACAAGCATGAAGTAAGTGCAAAGTGTATGTGTTAAAATATTGAGCTATATGTGTTCATGTACTAATGACACCTTATTTAGGTGTTTTTAATGGCGAAGTGTCGTTTCAAGGAGTGGTTGTATGGTCGAAGAACCAGTGGCCTGAAGAACCTCCAAAGACAAAGCAAAAGAAGAAAGAAAGGTTAATTTACAAAGCACCTCCAGTCAAGTACGAATGTGATGTTAAATCCAACTATGGTCTAATCCCTTCGGAGCTTGGAATAGGCCATTATTGTGGCCATATGGTTGACTATGATGAGGTTGGTTATTTTTGTGGTAACTATGAAATCATATTTTATTTCTTTTACTAAGACATATATGATATAATTTTTTGTTTGAACAGAGCAATAGAAAATGCAGGTGGGAATGTTATGATGGTTAGGCTATGTTCTTGGATGAACTAAAGGGGAAGAAAATAATTGCACGAAAGAGGGGATATGGACCCGACTACGTCAACCTATTCGTTAAACATCACAAAGAAAAGATGCGTGAGTTTGCTAGATAGCACAGTATTTATAACCCGATCGATGTTGGGCTTGACAAATAGGGATTGGAGAGACGGATCACGTTAGAGGAGGAGAGGGCAAGGAAGGAGGCAAGGGAGGAGACAAGAGTACAGATGCAGGTCTTGAACGAGCATGTTGTTGCATTATGTACCAGTGAATGCTTAAAAGCCTATTTTTCGTTGCCTGATTTTAAATGTAATATAATCGCGTTGCTAACTGAATGCATTTTATACATGAAGGGATTGGATGCAGCGAGGAACATGCTGTAGAGGTGGCTCGTGCAAGGTACAAGGAAAAGAAGTTAGATGAGCATAGAAAGCGAGCTGGTCATACCGTTGAATCACCGATTATGCTGTCTGATGAGGCAGAGGAGGCTGATGACGATACTGGTAGACTAAGCGAGCTCATCGCTTTAGCAGAGATGGGCTTGTAGGTAGAGGAGGCTGAGGACGATACTGGCAGACTGAGCGAGCTTATCGTTTTAGTAGAGGCGGGCTTACAGGCGGAGGAGGGTGAAGCGGAGGCCGCTTACTACAGGCGAAAGGCAGATCAGGGCAATGTAGGAGAGCCTAGCCACAGCAACAGGGTTGTGGTTGAGGATTGGTACTCGGACGATCAGTTACTTACTCAGTATGTTTCTGAGTAAGGGTTTATGATTGCGCCTTCTGTTAGTTCCATGCGTTATTAATGATCAATGTAGCTATGTACTACAAATTTCATTGTGTTGTCTTATATTCTATTTGAATTATTGATGTATTATACCCATGTATCATGTACTTGGATTACCCATGGTCGATCTTAAGTGATCCCATCTGTTTGTATCATGCGTCGAGAATTTCTAAAACGAACATAATCGATTGAAATTATTTCAAATACAGTGCCATAGCCCACTGGTTCTGCCGTGCCATAGCCCAGGCCTTGCCACACCATAATCCACGGCACGACAGTGACGCGCCATAGCCCATGACGCGACAGTGACGCTGACAGAAACTGACCAGCCTCAATTGAGCTGTTGTCGGTGCTGTAAACAACTACAAGTGCTGCCGCGACCATGCGCAATGTGAAATGAATATGAAGCAAATAAATGGACGACAAGTTACCACATAACATTTTCATTGGTTTATGAGTCTGCAAGTTTCAGATGACAATATTTGTTCGACATAAGTTCGACGTAATGAACTAAGTCCCAAGAATGTAAAGATCCCTTGAATGCCTCTTGGAAACCTCGTCGTCCGATGGAAAAAGGGGGTAGTCGTACTCCATCTCAAGAAAGGGGTACATCTGGTGCAACGTGGGAGGGGCTATCCTATTACAAATTGATAAACAAAGGGTTAGAGTATTCAAATTAACAATATTCAAATTAATATTATGTATCATTGCCAAATTTGAACAACTTATTATGCAATACGAACACAATATAAAAGCACCTGCTACCTTCGTCTTCTATGCCTGCTAGCCTTGTGATCAGATTCTTTGCAAACAGAGCAAAGATTCTTGCCACAGGTCTCGTTGAAGTCTCTCCCGCCGTACATGTCTTCGCCGTACCCTCTCATAGCGTCCATGTCCCCCTTGAGTCGCTTCTTCTTCTTGCTACCCTTCTCTACCTTCATTAGATCCGGATGCAGCACGTAGTAACCATTATAAGGTGGACACTGTGTCGGGTCAAGGTATGGCTCGAAGCTCATCTCCTAAATAATAACGGTGTTCGAACAGAGATAAAGGGTGATATATATGGCAGATCCTCATAGCTGTACCCGCAAACCCTATAGACCATGATCATATGTATGGATGAAAACGGTACGGATATTTATTCGACCGTTCGTTCGACCGAACAAATATGAACACTTATCTGGATAGTTACTCAGATATCCATAATTTTTTTCGGATACGGATAATAAAGCGGATATCAAATACGAATGTAATATCATCGATATCCGGCGGATATCGGATAATCCGGTTAAGTATCGGATATATCCGGATATTATTTAAACGGATATTATCCGAATATTATTCAAACGACCTTGGATGGAGAAATGATCAAAATAAAAATTGTAGATATCTAAAAGTTATGAAACTTTGTTGTTTACAACTTTTTCGTTTGAAATCATTTAGTGCTTCAAAATGCTATTTGAATTTCAATTTCGAAATGGTTAAAGAACGCCTATTTCTCTTTTTAATCTTTGGCTAAAACTTGTAACTAGTTTTTCTCTCTCGTACTAACTTCAAATTTGATAATTTTTTTTCTAAAATTTTCTAAAATCATGTTCTATCAATTTATTGTGTTCTTATAGCTATTATTATGTTCATCTTTTCATGTGACTATATTCTATCTATTTGAATTTTGAATTTCAAAAAATAGCAACTTCAAACGTCATTTTCAAACATTAAATGACTTCAGCTGAAAAAGTCATGAACATAAAAGTTGTAAAACTCATCAAGATCTACAACTTTTATTTTGGTCATTTGTTCATCCAAGATTATGGTAGTAACATTGTTCACAAAATTTACATCTCTCTCTTGTAGTTTCATAAACTATGAGAGATGTGTGAGATTCATGAATAATGTTACTACCACTATGTCGGATGAACAAATGACTAAAATAAAAGTTGTAGATCTCAGAAATTTATGAAACTTTATAGTTGAAAACTTTTTTATTTGAAATCATCTTGTCAAAGAAAACTACGTTTAAATTTCTCAAATTTAAAATTTGGATTTTTCAAACGACCTCAGAATCTCAGATGGAGAAACAACCAAAATGAAAGTTTTAGATCCCAAAAAGTTATGAAACTTTGTTGATTACAACATTTTCATTTGAATTTGTTTAGGGCCTCAAACAATAATTTTTTGTTTTTTTTGTCTCGAATTGTGATTTTTGGAATTGGGCCAAAATATTACTTCTTGCCCAAACGGTCCAATCCTCTATAACCCTAGCTAAGCTAGCTGGCCCATATATAAGTTCCCACTTGGATTACTTGGATATATATATATATGATGCTTTTACTCAATATCCGAATAGATATTTGTATCCGACCTTCTTCGAATCCGATTCATACCGTATTTGATACTCATTATTCGTATCCGTAACCGAGTCAATCCGTATTCGTATATGTATCCGAACGCTATCCGTGTCCGAATCCGAATCCGAATCCGAACAGAAATATGAAAACAAATATAATATGAGTGATATACGTTCATATCCGATCCGTTTTCATCCCTAATCATATGAGAGCAAGGGGCATGCATGATCCGAGTGACATTACAACTGCACTCTACCTTTTCAAGATCAACACGATAGTTTCGTCCACCATAACGTTCGCTGTCCAAGCTTGTGCCACCCTTGCCCCGTACACTAAAGATATGGCAGCGAGGTCCATACGTCTCGGCGGTGTGCTGCTTGGCCAATTCCTCCGCCTCCTTCAAATGTTTAACTCCAGCCTTTCCAAAACACTCTTGCTCAGCTATATTCCTCTACGCAAGTTCCCACCTCTTAACAAAAAATTCGTTGCACTTATGAAAGGAGAACTCAACAATTGCAGACACAGGCAACGATCGAATTCCGATGAATATACGGTTGAAGGACTCCGAGGAGTTAGTGGTCATGATGCCATAACTAAAACTATGCAAATGCCCACTGAGCCTTATGTTCCATCTGTGCCTCTGACCAGGCCTTTTTCGCTTCATTTACCATCTTGTCTAGTTCTCTCGTTGTCTTCTTGAACTGGTGCTCTGTACGTACACAATATAGAGCCTTTACCTTGTCACATATCTCTTGCTTCCGCTGACGCCGCTAGAAATTAGCGGCAAAGTGTCTCATGCACCATCTATGCACTAGAGGTGGGAACCCATCTATATGCTCAGCTGCAGCATTAAGAAGCCATACGTGACGGTCTGAGATCAAACATATAGTGCGAGATGGGCCAAGCACTTGTACACGTAGAAGCCACACGAACCATGACCACGATTCATTGTTCTCTCCCTCTGCCAAAGCAAAAGCCATGGGTAATATCTGGTCCTCAGGATCAACAGCAGCAGCCATCATCAAGGTGTCCCTGTACTTTCCTGTCAGGAAAGTGCCATCAACAAGTATGACTGGCCGACAAAACTAGAATGCATGTTCCATTTGCACGAACGACCAAAACACACGATAGAGGACATGCCTCAATGGGTCCCGAAAACACATCCCTCCGGTGTCCACAAACTATTTCAAGCTAGGGTTGTAGTAATGCATTGCACATAAGATATAAGGCACCCTATTGTACGCTTCCTCCCAGCTACCCAATTAAATCGTCAGGGCAATTTGCTTAGCACGCCAATTCTTTCCATACTTCACATCGTACTTAACGAAGCCAGATATGGACTATTGTAAAGAAGACACCGAAATATCATTATTGTCATCAACGAGCCCTAATATATGATGGGCAAGGTAACGTGTAGTGAGCTGCTGATGATTTTTCTTCTCCCTATTGTCTAGGCAAGTGTGGGGTTCGACAACTTTAGTTATCCTCCATTTACCATCACTCTATCTTTTTTATGCATTTAACGTCCACATACAATTATTTTTGCATATCACGTGGTACCTCAACTCCTGGTCCGAATGAGTGACGATGTACGACCTATGGTGATACACAGCATAGTCCTGAAGGAAGAGCTTCATCTCTGACATTGTATTGAATATCATCCCCTTCTTAAGGGTTTCTTTCTCATGGTCATACAATGATTTCCTACACATCTGGAGACCGGTGTCACAAACTACCATATCCGTCATGCTGACATCCCTATAGTTTGGAACGCCCCTAAAAGGTACGTTTATCGACCTTAGTTGCTCAAACTCAGTCGCTGTGTAAGGTGGTGGTGGAACATACTGCTGCGCTTCGCTAATTCTGACCCATGAATCATAGGGGGTATCATCTGCTATCAAATCTGTGACTAGTCTACCCTGAGCCTAGACACCATGCAAAACCTTAGTTGGTATTGGTAATGGCATAGTATGAACCGGTACTGGCATGACATCAGCCGACGTTGGCATATCATCTGTACCTCCTTGGTCATCATCAGAATCGTCTGAATCACTGCTAACTACATCACCGATCCTGTCCTCCTCATGCTCCTCCTCTTCCCGTTCGAACTCATTCACATCGAAGTCATTGCTTATACGGCCTACTGCAGTTGAATGAAACTGCTCCTGCGTCAACTGACCGTCCAAATCCATGTTATCCTGAGTTCCTTCCCCTTTGACCCCTAATTCTTGTTCATTGTCTCTAAAACCATCAATGGACGGGTCGTCCAGAACACTCTGCGTCCTGTACCCATTCTCCACCACCACCTCAGACATGGGCACATTGGAACCTTGGAGCATCGTAGTGTAGTGGGACCAGTGAGCAGGGTCACGCAAAGGCACGAGGACATAGTGTGCCTTAGTCTTTCCAGTATCAAACCTCGCCTTTAGTGTGAAATCACCGCCAAACTTTACATTCAAACAAACACAAAGGTCGTTGAAGCTATGAGGTTCATCAAACCATTCTAATTCTTTTTCCATATCCTCAAATATACCATCTTCTCTCTTAACACTTCCTCAGTATAAAACTCTAACACAACAATCCATCTGTAAAAGTATTTCCAGAAACTTCATCAAGTCGTCGAAATCGTCGTACGTAATGTCCATAGTAATATTAATACTTATTCTAACTATAACTATACTAACTAATCTAATATTAACATGTATACAATACAACAACTAATTAGACTAAATCCAATGTATAACTAGACTCAATAAATGTACTAACTAAACTACCTAACTTTACTATCTATACTAACTTACTATATTACCTATACTAACTAAACTAACTAACTATACTTTACTAATTATACTAACTTTATTAACTATACTAACTACACTAGGGGAGTACCTCGTGGCAGTGGCGCTCGTCCTCGTGGCGGTGGCACGCTAGACTGGGCCGGGAGGCGTGGGCGCTGGCCTCGGCGGGCAGCCGCCATGCTTAGCCAGAGGCGGTGGCGCGCCAGCGTGCGGGAGCTGCGGCCGGTGGTCGTGCCGTGCAGGCGTTCATGGCGCGGCCGCCGGCGTGCTCGACGGCGGGCTGGCACGGGCGCGGTGGCCAGGCGGGACTAGCCGCTGGGTTTTTATACGGCTCTGCCGCGCCATGGATCAGGGCATGGCACTGCCGCAGGCAGGCCTTGTCACGTCAACGGTCAGCCGGCCCGGTCGTCGCCACGTCAGCCCCCTGCCGCGCCACCATGCATGGCGCGACACAGGCCTTTGGACGTATCATGGCAATAGATGCGGCCAAAAGTGTTAGTTTTGAAAATAAAAACAGACAGTGTTACATTTAGAATTAATTTAAAAAAGTGTTAGAATTAAAAAAAATCCCCATGTGCCGCCGCCGACATGCTGATACGGCATCGCTACTGTTTTCCGCACGCCGTATGTGTGGACTGCGTGGTGGGCTGGCGGCACCCTCGACATAGCTCCTCGAGTCACGGCTGAATTTGCAAAAAATTCTGGCAAAACCAGCTGGATTTTGGCCGGTCTCGAGACAAACTTTAGGCGAATAGCCACACGGAGTTCGCTCCTCCTAGTAGTCTTTCTGGCGGAGCAGCAAGTCCAAGTCGCCGTGCGTTTAGACCGTCCATTTTGAACGATATCCGCGTCTGAGACTCGGCGGCCTAGCAAGAGCACTGATAGCATAGGATTTCGGACGATCGTGTCAGGCGCTGCCGCGCTGGCACCGGGCGCAACCGGCCTAGAGAGCAGCAACGTAGGAAACCAAGGCTGCGTCGACGCAAACCCACGCCACCTGCTCTCATCACGCACTACAGAGCGCTTCTCTGGATTCGCGAGCGTGTGCTTAGATGCATGTCCGGTCTTGTGCTTAGCGCAGTAGCATGTACATGTACTACTACGAGGACAGTACGAGCAGCCCACTGCTACACCTAACGCCTAACGGCATGCCTAATCAGGCAGTAGCCTCAAATAGTTGTTCAGACTTCAGAGAAACGGCCCTCACGGCGACGAATTCAGTGTTGTCCAGTTCACAAAGTTCACCAGCAAGGACATCGTCGACCTCCACTCCAACCTCCAACCTCCAACCTCCAACCAATAGGCTGCATTGCAATGAGGCCATATGATGCTTCCATCTGATGGAAGAGAACATTCGGATTCGTAACATCCGTGGGCAAGATCAAGGCCAAATTCCAATTGAACCACCGATGGATCTGATAGATATAGTGGATCATCTAGATATAGATTTAGCGGATACAACCTTACATACGGGATAAATTTTTTTAGAACATGATCGAGAGAGAGAGAGAGAGAGAGGAAGGGACGAAGGGAAGTGAGATGTCACCGACCATCCGCGGGTTTGGAGGAAGAGCTCGACGTAGCCATGGCGAAAGTGATGTGGTTCGGGTCGGCGGCGGCGTGGTGACGGTGTTGAGGTCAGTCGCAGTGCAGTGGTGGCACAGAGGCGACGATGAAAACGGCAGTAGAGCTTCCTGTCACTGGCTGCGCCCCTCACTAGATCGGATTGGGTTTGTCGGTGGATGTGGCAGCTTACGGTGAACCTCGTACTGAGAGCCGGCGGCCTCCACCTCTCTTTATAGCGTAGTGCGGAGGGGCCCACCAACGGTTGGGCGCCCCGGATCAGGGTGAGAGGTCAAGGCCCAACTTGGCCGTTGGGCCAAGCTAGAGAGATCAACACTACCAATCTCTCTCTTGATCTCATCTTATTACTTAAACTTAGCTTGCTTTATCTTTTTTTCCATTCTATCACAGATCAGTGCATAGAGCGTGTCTCATCGTCATGGTCAGTGCCATTAGATTAAAAGCTACAATGCACCTCTCTGTTTTGAAATAGGTTCTCAACTAGGCCCTTAATGTCCAGTAATCATAGGCTTTCCCTTAAACCCATGCCGGCTAAGTGTTCCCTGAACACCTTGGGTGGTAAGCCTTTTGTAGGTGGATCATTGAACATCTTTTCGGCACTTATATGCTCAAGACTAATTATATGATCCCAGACTTTGTCTTTCACAACATAATACTTTATGTCAATGTGTTTGGTAGCACCACTTGACTTATTGTTGTGAGCATAATATACTGCTGGATTATTATCATAGTATAACTTGAGTGGCTTATGTATGTCGTCTATCACTTTCAACCCAGGCATGAACTTCTTCAGCCAATTCACCTACCCTGTGGCCTCATAACACGCTATAAACTCAGCATACATCGTAGATGATGTAGTGATGGTTTGCTTGAAGCTTTTCCACGATACAACTCCTCCTGCGAGAGTAAATATATATCTTGATGTGGACTTTCTATCATGTCCTGCATAATCTGAATCTTAATACTCCTCTATGTGTAGGGAATCAGATCTTCTGTACGTTAGCATGAGGCCTTTTGTGCCTCGCAAGTAATGCAAAACTTTATTTACTAGTCTCCAGTGTTCTATTCCTTGATTACTATGATATATGCCAAGTAACCCGGTAACAAACGCTAAGTCAGGGCGTGTACACATTTGAGCATATTGTAAACTTTTGACAGCTGAAGCATATGGAACCGCTTTCATTTGATTGATCTCATATTCGTTCCTAGGATATTGGAATTCTCCAAATCTATCGCCCTTGACTATGGGAGCAGGTGAAGGCTTACAATTTTGTATACTGTATTTCTTTAGAACCTTTTCTAAGTATGTTTTTTGTGATAATCCTAAAACCACTTTCTTCTATCTCGGTGAATCTCTATTCCCAGAACGAACGAAGCTTCA
This sequence comes from Miscanthus floridulus, assembly GCF_019320115.1. NCBI lineage: Eukaryota > Viridiplantae > Streptophyta > Magnoliopsida > Poales > Poaceae > Miscanthus > Miscanthus floridulus. The sequence goes on along the minus strand of NC_089583.1, from coordinate 110,315,435 downwards.
CCGAGATCCTTCATATCAAAATTCGAGGACAAGAACTTCTTCGTTTCTAGTAGTAAATTAACATCACTACTAGCGAGTAAGATGTTATCCACATACAAGATTAAAAAATATATTTCTCATTCTTGAATTTTGCATAAACACAATTGTCCTCTATATTTTCTTGAAACCTAAACTTCCTTATTATTCTATCAAACTTTAAATACCACTGTCTTGATGCTTGTTTTAATCTGTAAATGGATTTGTTCAGGCGACATCCCATACGTTATTTTCCTTCCACAACAAAACCTTTTAGTTGTGCCATGTAAACATTTTCGTCCAAATCCCCATTTAGGAATGCCGTCTTTACATCCATCTAATGTAATTCTAAATCATAATGTGCTATAAGCGTCATTATAATTCTGAAAGAATCCTTACATGAGACTGGAGAAAATATCTCATTGTAATCTATGTCTTCTCTTTGCGTGAAGCCATTCGCCACAAGTCGTGCTTTAAATCTTTCTACATTCTCTTTGGAGTCATATTTAGCTTTGTAGACCCATTTACAGTCTACTGTCTTGGCTCCTTTAGGAATTGTTTCTAAGTCCTAAACACCGTTGGTATTCATTGATATCATTTCATCTTGCATGGCTTCAAGCCACTTTGATGAGTGAGCGCTTCTCTTGGCTTCTTCAAATGAGGTGGGATCACCCTCCATTTGAGATTCTTCATATTCATAGACTTCGTAGTCATCGGGAATAACTGGTTTCCTGACTCTTTGAGACCTTCTAGGGGCCTCGTTAGTTGACGCTTGTTCTATATGAGGCTGTTGTTGCTCTTCCTCATGTGTGACAACGGGTTCTATAGGATCCTGAAAGATAGGTTCCTCATGTTCATTCATTGTCGCCATGGGAGAACTAACAACATGTGTTCTTACTACAGTGTCTTGCACTATTGGTGCAGCAACAACAGGTAGCGTGAAGAATGGCTCCTGAACCATTGGAGTAGGCACATGTACTCGCTTCTCCTCTAGGTTAATTTCTCGCACTACCATGCCCCCTCTAACCATATCATCCTCCAAGAACACAGCGTGTCTCGTTTCTACAAACTCCGTATGTCTGTTAGGACAATAGAAGCAATAACCTTTTGATTTTTCTGGATAGCCAATGAAATGGCAACTGACTGTCTTGGAGTCTAGCTTTCCTATGTTTGGGTTAAAGACTTTAGCCTTAGCTGGACAGCCCCATACACGTAAATAGTTAAGTGAGAGTTCCTTTCCTATCCACAACTCATATAGTATTTTGGGCACCAACTTACTTGGCACTCGATTAAGAATATGAATGGCGGTTTTTAACGCCTACATCCATAAACTTATCGGTAGAGTAGAGTAACTTACCATACTTCTCACTATATTTATTAAGGTACGGTTGCATCTTTTAGCTACTCCATTCTGCTGAAGCTCGTCCGGTGTAGAGTACTGGACAACTATGCCATTTTCCTATAAGAACATTGCAAAAGGTCTAGGAACTTGGCCATATGGGTTGTGTCGATCGTAGTACTCCCCCCATGGTTGGATCTTACTATCTTAATCTTTATATTGTGCTGATTTTTTTACTTCAGCCTTAAATATCTTAAATTTATACAATGCTTCTGATCTTTCCTTAATTGGATAAATATAGCCATAACGAGAATAATCATCTATGAATGTTATAAATGAATCATAGCCATCCACACTCTTCACAGGAAAAGGACCACATATGTCTGTGTGAATTATTTCTAAAATTCTTGCGCTTCATTTGTCATCTTTCTTTATTTCCTTAACATACTTTCTTTTTATGCTATCAATGCATTGTTCTAAATCTAAAAAGTCTAATGGCGGAAGAATTGTTTTCTTAATTAATCGCTCTATTCTCTCCCTTGAAATATGGCCTAAACGACAGTGCCATAATTTCGATGATACATCATGAACTCTCTTCCATTTATTTCTTCCATTCATAGACGAGGAGGCATTCTCATTCTCAGTGCTCACAACATTCACGTTCTCAGAAAGTGATAACAAATAAAGCTTGTCTTGTCGAAAGGCAAGACCAACACACTTATTATTAAACACAACTGACATTGCCATTACCAAAATGGCAATCATATTCATCATCATCTAGACGTGAAACACTTATCAAATTTCTACACAAAGAGGATATATAAAGGACATCTGAAAGCTAAAGTACAAAATCATCATCTAATTCTAGAGAGAGATCTCTAATGGCTTCAACTTCAACTCCATTTGCCACTTTAATTCTTCTTTCTTCTCTTTGCAGGGTTCTCCTCGTATGGAATCCCTGTAATAAATTTACAATATAAATAGTTACACCTGAGTCAATCCACCAAGTAGATTTTGAATAACTTAAATACAAGGACCCATCTATGAATGTGATAATGTCCTCACCTCTCTTCAAAAGGCTCATCAGGAAATCTGGACAGTCCTTCTGGTAATGTCCATGCTTCTTGCACCATTTGTATTGATCCTTGCCAACTTGGACATTGTTGTTCTTCTGATGGTGATCATTCTGAGGGGCTTTCCCTTGAGGTTTGGCATTCTTGTTTAAGTTCTTCTTTTTATAGTCCTTCACATGGTTATCAGAGTCACCATGTGAGCTTTTAAGTCTCTTCTCTTCTTGCACACACATGGCAATGAGCTTCTCAATGTCCCATTTTATCGGGCTGCATGTTGTAATTAACAACAAAAGTTTCATACTCTTTAGGCAAAGAAGCAAAAATCAAATAAATCAGAAACTCATCTTTGAGCTCCAAATCCATTAGCTTGAGATTGAATGTCGTGTTGCTCATCTTCAATATATGTTCTCTTATCCCTCCACCAGAGTATTTCTCATTGAATAATTTCTTGATCAGGGTGCTTGCATAAGCCTTTGAAGAGCCAGTAAACCGACTCTCTACTTTCTTGAGATACTCGGTGGCGGTGTCACAATCTAGGATTGATCCCCTTATTGTATCTGAAATAGTGGACTTAGCCACCATCAAGCACTTGCGGTTTGAAATATCCCACTTCTTATGATCAAGATCGTATTTTATTCTCATTTTTGCATGATCTCGCTGCCGAGCAGTGAAATCAACATTAGTTTCATTCTCTGCCCTCACCAGGTCCACTGGCCCAGTAGGACACAGAGAGTAAGTGCTAAGTCATTCTCGGACAGCGCAAGTGCCAACTCATACTTCTCTCGCCATACGCGATAGTTGCCCCCTTCAAGAGGCGAAATGTGCGAGATGAATGCCATAGGGTTGAGTCCTGAAAACATCATTAGAGAAAGTGAGAAAACAAGACATAATAATTGCATGCCATAATTTAACGTTGGTCAAAATTAAAACATACAATATGCTTCTACATTAATTCTACATCACCGTTGGACAGAAATAGAACTAATGCATGGAAAAACTCATGAATAAAAAAATTATAATATTGCTATTATCAACGTTGGTTAGAAAAATAACAATATCATAATTTATTGAATACTATAACTACTCTTCAAAATTAAATCCTCCCGTTGATTCGAATTTAATTAAAAGATAATAAACATCAACTTTGCAGCGGAAACATGAAAAAATAATCTTAAAATGATATTATCATAAGCATTTCATTAGTACTTATCCACTCTCTGAACAAATTTTCCCATTGGTTCAAATTTGAGCAAAGATTGAAACATCTAAACTTAATAAAATTCATCAAAATTGCTTCTAAAAATTATAAAAGTAAAGCTCTTCTTCTACTATCGAAAGCTCTAGTTTGGTTTTGCTTAATTGATGAAACCCTAAGTGCTAACCTAGTTTATCAAAGTGATTATGAGATAGGTAGCACTACTCCAAGTGATGAAGCAATGGCAAAGATCATGACGATGGTGATGGCATGGTGATAATCAAATGCTTGAACTTAGAAAAGAAGAAAGAGAAAAACAAAAGGCTCAAGGCAAAGGTATAAATGAGTGCGGATAGTCCGACGGTGCCACTGGCGCCCTAGACAGAGAAGACGAAGGTCACTGTATGTGACCGGACGCTAGTCTTGGTTGGACTGGAGCATCCGGTCAGTGGCAGTAGAGGGCGCATGTTTCGGTCTTCGATCGGACGCTGGTAGGGTGTGTCTGGTCAGTGTTGACGTATGCTGACGTGAGGCGCACAGAGGAGACATTGTGTGACCGGACACTGGGTGAGTCCGGTCAGGCATGACCGGACGTGTCCGGTTGTGAAATATCACGTTTGGAACCTTACTAGAAACGATCGGACGCTGTGCTCCAGGATCCGGTCACTTTCTAACTGACACGTTCGGTCATCTCTTGACTGTTGAGATCAGGCGATCGACATTTGAAGCCGATGACACGTGGCGCACATCGCATGACCGGACGCTGAGGTCCAGCGTCCGATCAATCTGACCGAAGTGTCCGGTCGGCCCATGTTCAATGCAGTGAGGAGCCCAACGGCTCTATTTCGTGGGGGCTTCTATTTAAGCCCCATGGCCGGCTCAAGCTCACTCTCTTAGCCATTTGCATTGACATAGTAATCTTGTGAGCTTAGCCAAAGCCCTCCCACACATCTTCATCATTGATTCATCATCTTTGTGAGATTGGGAGATGATCCAAGTGCATTGCTTGAGTGATTGCATCTAGAGGCACTTGGTATTCGTGTTTTGCTGTGGATTTCGCTTGTTGCTCTTGGTGGTTGCCACCACCTAGATGGCTTGGTGCAGCGGTGGGGGATTGGCACGAGTTGGTGATTGTTCGTGGTCATCTCTGGTGATTGTGAGGGGATTTGTATCTTCCCCGGTGGAGCGCCGAAAGGTAACTCTAGTGGATTGCTCGTGTCATTGAGTTACCTCACTTGTGGGTAGGTTCTTGCGGTGTCCAATTGTGTGGACGAGGTTTGTGCAACACCTCTTAGCCACCGAACCACCAAGTGTTGGTCAACACAACGGTGACGTAACGTGTTGGCAAGCACGTGAACCTCGGGAGAAAATCGGTTGTCTCTTGCTATTTGGTATTCTCCCGGTGATTGATTTAATATTCACCTTGTGATTGGTTCACTCCTCTACACAGCGGTATAATCACCCTACTCACTCATTTATATTCTTGCAAACTAGTTATAGCAAGCTCTTTAGTGTAATTAGAATTGAAAGCTTGCTTTGTTATTTTAAGTTCATCTAGTGGAGCTCTTTAGAGTAGCAAGTTTGAGAGCTCTTAGTGAGTAGTAACTTTGCAAGTTGTGTGCCTAGGAATCATTGCAACTAGAATTGTTGGATAGGTGGCTTGCAACCCTTGTAGAGCTAGAGCAAGTTTGCTTTTCGCTATTTGTCATACTAATCAAATTGCTCTAGTTGATTTGTAGATTTTTAAATAGGCTATTCGCCCCCCTCTAGCCATATTAGGACCTTTCAACTGTTCATAGGGCCCATTCAAGAAATAGGACCGTGGCCCTCTCGCACCTCACGTGCTTGCGGCCTAGCAGCTCACGCACGCTCCCCCGTGTACAGGCCGCAACCTGGGCCTAGGCCGGGAATTCGTCTTCACGCCTGGGCCAAATCTGGCCCGGCTGCTTTCAGCCGACGGATCCGATCGGGTAGTCCTCCATAGCTTTCGGATGATAAAAAATGCAACCCGGCCGCTCCCCTAAAACCCTAACGCATTCTCCCTTTCCTTTTCTCTCTCACCGCTGCAACCGCAAAAGGAGGAGCAGCGGTGACGACCACTCGTGGTGGCCGGAGAAGGGTAGCAGTGCCACCACTGGTCCCCTCGCCGATGTGCGCACTCGCCCTGGGCTGAGCATGCTACTGTTGAGAGGTCTGGGCCACGGTGCCCTAGTCCCCCACACGCGCTGTGGTGGGGCTCACTCGTTCTACCTATGCGCCGTCAACGGACGATCGGTGGTGAGAACTCTTCTTCCCCGCACGACGATGGTGGCGACGGCAGTGAGGGAAACCCAGGTAGGTCCTCTCGTACCTCTCCATCCTTTCTTCTAGGGTTAAGGTTTGAATCAAAATCACAAATCAAATCATCTCCTTCTACTTTCTACCCCGATCTAGATCTACACACTAGGTAAGGCTCAACTGATACCAATGATAGACATAGTGGATCACCTAGACATAGATCTAGCGGGTACAACCTTACATATGGGATAAAACTTCCTAGAACATGATCTAGAGAGAGAGATGGAGAGGAAGGGAGGAAGGGAAGTGAGATGTCACCGACCATCCGCGGGCTTGGAGGAAGAGCTCGACGTAGCCATGGCGAAAGTGATGCGGTCTAGGTTGGCGGTGTCGCGGTGACGGTGTTGAGGTCAGTCGTAGTGTAGTGGTGGCACAGATGCGGCGGTGAAGATGGCAGTGGAGATTCCTATCGTTGGTTGTGCCCCTCACTAGATCAGATTGGGTTTGTCGATGAGTGTGGCGGCTCACGGTGAACCTCATACTGAGAGCCGCTGGTCTCCACCTCTCTTTATAGCGTAGTGCGATGGGGGTTCACCAACCATGTAGGGTTGGGCGTTCCCGATCAGGGCACGAGGTTAAGGCCCAACTCGACCATTGGGCTGAGCTGGAGACATCAACACCAACAGGATCAGCCCCGGCCGATCACCGGTTGGTTGGCCTGGCCACTGGAACAATTCTCGCTCACACCCCCATCACAACCACCATCCATGCATATGCATTATCTGTGCAGCAGCCAGCTGCCTAATGGAATGGACGATTGGAGGTCCATACCCTACCCTACCCTACCCAGCCCTATGTATCGGCTATCCTCCTACAGCCTGCCCTCTATTGCTTGTCTACTACTACAAGGGTTGAGGGTCCTGGGCTGCTGAGACTGATGGTCTGATGGGTGAGTTTGAGCTAACTGGCCGGGTGGTAGTAGAGGCTATTAGAAGCAACTTATCTTGTACTGCACGTTCACCGTGCGTGATTGTAATGTGCTAGCGATAACCTTCCGTGCGCTATTTTAGGAGAGTCCTGCTATGATTAGAAGATAGGATAAGAATAGTTGATATAATCCCTAGAAATTAGGACTCTCCTCATGGCGCACCATGGTTCTCACATCTCTGTAACCTCTCACGTCAATTGACGCTTATATAACATGGAACCATCGTGGCCAAGGGCTTAATCGACGTTAACACCACGTGAGTTGCCCTCTGATTTTCTATATGGTATCAGAGCCTAAGAGACGTATCCGCCACCATGTCTACCTCGTCTGCTCTCCCACCCTCCTCCCTCATCGCCGGCGCGATCACGGAGAAATTGACACGCACGAACCATGCCATATGGAAGGCGCATGTTCAGTCGACGGTCCGCGGCGCCTAGCTATACGGTCATCTGACGGGCGCCGCCATCATGTCGACGGAGCAGATCGATGACAAGGATGGTCACAAGGTCCCGAACCCGGCGTTCATGGCGTGGGATGCAACGGATCATCAGATCCTGAGCTTTCTCTTCGCCTCGGTGTTCAGGGAAATCATGATTCACATAGCCAAGTCAAAGACGGCGGCAGAAGCCTTGCGCTGCATAGAGGCCTTGTTCGCCTCCCAAACGTGCGCCCGCGTAGTCAATCTGTGCATTACCCTCTCCACAACCAAGAAAGGTAATCTATCTGTTGCTAACTATTTCACTAAGATGAAAAGTTACAGCGACGACATGGCGGAGGCGGGTCGGTCCATCACAGATGATGAGCTAGTAGAGTACATTCTCACTGGCCTTGGAGCAGAGTTCGAGTCACTGGTGTCCGCCCTCATTGCCAGGGTGGAACCAGTCTCCCTCGACGAGTTGTACTCGCAGATGCTCACCTTTGAGACCAGACAAGATCTGGTCCATGGAGGTGACCAAAGCTCGGCCAACATGGCTGGCCGTGGTGGTGGCCACAGTTCACACCGTGGTCGTGGCAGCAACCAACGTGGTCGTGGTCGCGGTCCCCCTAACAACAAGGGTCGCGGTCGTGGCTCTTTTGGCTCCAACAACAACCCGCGTCATGAGGGGCAGAGTACTGGCCGTGGCAAGGACACTCGTCCCATTTGCTAGGTGTGCCTTGTGAAGGGCCACACGGCCGCCAGGTGCTGGTACCGCTTCGATGAAGAGTACATGCCAGAAGAAAAGCAGGCATCCTACGCCAATCATTCCTACAACGTCGACACCAACTGGTACACTGACAGTGGTGCGACTAATCATGTTACAAGCGAGCTTGAAAAGCTTGTCGTTCGAGAGAAGTACAATGGCGGTGATCAAATCCACACCGCTAGTGGATCAGGTATGGCGATTAGTCATGTTGGTCATTCTACTATTGCTACCCCTAGCTGTAATATTAAGCTAAACAATATTCTGCATGTTCCTAAAGCAGCAAAGAATTTAGTATATGTTCATCGCTTTACTTCCGATAATTCTGTTTTCATAGAATTTCACCCTAATTATTTTTTGGTGAAGGATCAGGAAACCAGGTGAACTCTGCTTAAAGGTCGCTGTCATCAAGGCCTCTACCCTCTCCCTACACCATCAAAACAAGTTCTAACCGTCACCAAGCCGTCTGTGTCTTGGTGGCATGCTCGCCTCGGGCACCCTGCATCTCAAATAGTTAGTTGTGTCATTCGCAATAATAGTTTGTCCTATATTCCTGAATCCAATAATGTGCAAGTTTGCAACGCTTGCCAACAGGCAAAGGCGCACCAGTTGCCCTACCCATAATTTGTAAGCGAGTCACATGCTCCTTTTGATCTTGTGTTCTCCGATGTTTGGGGTCCAGCTATCGAGTCTGTTGGGCGTAAACAATATTATGTTAGCTTCATTGATGATTACAGCAAGTTCACATGGATTTACCTTATTAAATTTAAATATGAAGTCTTTCAGAAATTCCATGATTTCCAACATCTCGTCGAAAGGATGTTTGATCGGAAGATTAAAGCGGTTCAAACAGATTGGGGTGGTGAGTACCAAAAGCTTAATGCCTTTTTCACGAAAATTGGCATCTCACACTTAGTTTCCTGCCCGCATGCACACCAACAAAATGGTGCTGCTGAACGTAAGCATAGACACATTGTCGAGGTTGGCCTAGCGCTCCTATCTCACGCTCATATGCCCCTCAAATTTTGGGATGAGGCATTTTTAACAGCCACGTATCTTATCAATCGCCTTCCCAGCAAAGTCATCAATTTTTTCACGCCTTTAGAACAACTCTTCAAACAACAACCAGATTATAACTGGCTTCACATTTTTGGTTGTGCCTGTTGGCCAAATCTTTGCCCGTATAATTCCCACAAACTTCAGTTCCGTTCTAAACGGTCTGCCTTTCTTGGCTATAGCAACCTTCATAAGGGTTACAAGTGTCTTGATATTTCTTCCGGGCGTGTTTACATCTCTAGAGATGTCATTTCTGATGAATCTGTTTTTCCTTTCTCGGAGTTGCATCTGAATGCTGGGGCGCGTTTGAGAGCTGAGATTCTTTTGTTACCTTCTAATTCCACAGCTCAATCAGGGGACAATAGTATGAATAATCAACAGTCTAATTTGCCTGCCAATTTTTCTCACCAATTTTGCCACAGCAATTTGGAAGAACAGGCACCCTCAGCATGCGACCACGGGAGCCACATGAACCTGTCGCCAGCAACAGCTTCGGTCCCACTGCCTGGGACTACATCGCGCGGAGATTGTGGCGACCAATTAGCGTCCGGAGTTTCATCATCAGCTCATGCGAGTGCGTCGTCTGCATGTGGTCCAGCTACCGCCACAACGCCAGGAGGGGGCGACAGCACTTCGCCACCGCCTACCGCGGGGGACACGGCACCAGAGAGCGGTGATCTGTTGTCTCCCAGGTCGCCTGGCTTGCCTCAGATCCCCGGGGGGATTCAGCCCTCTGGATCCACTGCGCCCGCCGATTCTACTGGTGATCCTACTGCTCCTACTGGTGATCCTGCTGCTCCTGCTGTTCGACCCGTCACACGGCTCCAACGCGGCATCAGCAAGACAAAAATCTACAAGGACGGTACAATCAAGTATGGCATGTTAATGTCTACTGGTGAACCACATGATTTAGATGAAGCGCTGCATGATAAACACTGGAAAGCTGCTATGGACTTTGAATATGAAGCTCTTATGAAAAATAAGACTTGGCATCTCGTTTCGCCACAAAAAGGAAGGAATGTCATTGGATGCAAATGGGTGTACAAAATAAAACGAAAGTCTAATAGCAGTCTTGATAGATATAAAGCCCGATTAGTTGCAAAAGGATTTAAGCAACGTTATGGCATTGATTATGAAGATACTTTTAGCCCAGTTGTTAAAGCTGCAACCATTCGTATTGTTCTATCACTTGCTGTTTCTTGTGGTTGGTCTCTTCGGCAACTTGATGTGCATAATACCTTTTTACATGGATTGCTAGAAGAGGAAGTATACATGCAGCAACCTCCTGGTTTTGAAGATCCCAACAAGCCAAGATATGTGTGCAAGCTGGATAAGGCGCTTTATGGACTTAAACAAGCTCCACGAGCTTGGTATTCAAGACTTAGTGAAAAACTGGTGCAACTTGGGTTTAAGGCGTCGAAGGCCGACACTTCTCTATTTTATTTTAGCAAGGGAGGCATTACCATGTTTGTCTTGGTGTATGCAGATGATATAATTGTGGCAAGTTCAACACCACAAGCAACATCAGCTTTGCTCGGTGATCTCAAGGAAGACTTTGCGCTCAAAGATCTAGGTGATCTTCACTACTTCCTTGGAATAGAGGTGAATAAGGCAAAAGATGGAATTTTACTTACTCAAGACAAGTATGCCTCAAATTTACTTAAGAGAGTCGGGATGGCAGATTGTAAACTGGTTAGTACGCCTCTATCCACAAGTGAAAAATTATCATTGCATGAAGGAACTTTACTAGGTGAAAATGATACAACTAAATACAGGAGTATTGTGGGTGCACTGCAGTACTTAACCTTGACCCGGCCAGACATCTCCTTCGCTGTCAACAAGGTATGTCAGTTTCTTCACGCACCTACGACAGTTCACTGGGAAGCTGTAAAAAGAATTTTGAGATATGTAAAGCAGTGTACAGGACTTGGACTTAGGATTCACAGGTCAGTATCCACACTTATTAGTGTTTTTTCCGATGCTGATTGGGCTGGCTGTATTGATGATAGAAAATCAACCGGAGGGTTTGCAGTATTTCTAGAGAGTAATCTAGTATCCTGGAGTGTGAGAAAACAGCCCACTGTGTCTAGATCTAGTACAGAGGCAGAGTACAAAGCAATAGCAAATGCTACAGCTGAAATTATGTGGATACAAACTTTACTTTATGAAATTGGTGTGAAGACTCCAAGAGCTGCAAAATTATGGTGTGATAATCTGGGCGCCACATATCTATCCAGCAATCCAGTGTTTCATGCAAGGACAAAACATATTGAGGTAGACTATCACTTCGTCAGAAAACGAGTTAAACACAAGCTACTAGAGATCGACTTTGTTTCATCAAAGGATCAAGTGGCAGACGGATTCACTAAAGCTCTACCAGTGAGGCTAATAGAAAACTTCAAGGTCAATCTCAACCTATGGAAGCTGTGATTGAGGGAGGCTATTAGAAGTAACTTATCTTGTACTGCACGTTCACCGTGCGTGATTGTAATGTGCTGGCGATAACCTTCCATGCGCTATTTTAGGAGAGTCCTGCTATGATTAGAAGATAGGATAAGAATAGTTGATGTAATCCCTAGAAATCAGGACTCTCCTCATGGCGCACCATGGTTCTCGCATCTCTATAACCTCTCACGTCAATTGACGCTTATATAACATGGAACCGTCGTGGCCAAGGGCTTACGCAACGTTAACACCACGTGAGTTGCCCTCTGATTTTCTATAGAGGCGCCTGGGCAGCAAAGCATGGCTGATGCGGCTTCATGCATGCCTGTCCTTGCATGCAATGCAACGATACAAATTTGCTCTTCCGGACAGAGGATGGATGGCATGCACTTGATGTCTTGATCCGATCAAAGAGCTGCATAATGGGCACGGATGGATAACGTCAAACGTCCAAACGGCCAGATGATGAAGGGGCAACCTATCGTTTCCACTGTATCGAACGGGGTGGCGATTGAAAGATGGGGATCTCGAATCCTTTGTGGACAACTTTGGTTTTTATATTAGGGAATACATGCCACAAATGATGGTTCGTCATTCGTGCTATTGTACAGTAGTAGTATGGCATCTCCCACCAAACTGACAATCTTATCCTGTACGTGATAGTTGCAGCTACTACTGGAAGAAATTCAGTATTTCAGTTCGATGAGATTCCCTTTGCCCTCTTCACTTTCTTCTATGCCTCGACTCTTAGCGGGTATACGGAAGGTTCATGGGCGAGAAATAGTATGGCCATATGGGGATGTGCCAATATTTATATATACATGTATGTCAGGCTTCATGAACAGAAAAGGGTGATTTTACTAAAGTGGGGAAAGAGTATGGCCAATATATACATGTCAGGCTTCATGACAGAAAAAAGGGTGATTTTAATGAAGTGGGGAAAGCCCGTGCAAGTTTTTCCCACGTACGCAGTGTAGCGTCCACATGCGGAACAGAAACACACCTCGCTAGCCAAAAGTAAACGAAAGTTGCCTGAGGATAATTGAGACGTTTGGTTCTTACATGCTATATTGGTGCATCTTTCAAAAAAATGCTATTTTGTTGCATCAGATGCTTTTGCAAGATTATTCAGAGTTCAGAGCGGGTGCGCAAATACAACTTCAGACAGAGCACAAAACTCATTGACTGCTTTTTTTCGTCAAGAAATGATCAAATCTCCCCTAACTTAGCCCTTGTTTAGCTCGTGAAATTTGGAATTTGAGGCTACTGTAGCAACTTCGTTTTTATTTGGCAAATAGTGTCCAAACATTGACTAATTAGGCTTAAAACGTTCGTCTCGTAATTTCTCACCAAACTGTGCAATTAGTTTTTCTTTTCGTCTACATTTAATGCTCTATGCACAGGCCGCAAACATTCGATGTGACAGGTAATGTAGCAACTTTTTGGACTTTGAGGTCCAACTAAACAAGGCTTTATTCTCATCAGCAGCACAACTACTGTCAAAGTTTGATTGTACAAAACACAGAATACGAACACTGACAAGAAAGTCAGGTGCCAAGTAATCATACCGTCCGGCCGTTGCCAAATTGCCGGTCAAAAAGACAGCACGATCTCACTATCGATTAGCCTGCTCGGAAGGAATTTCCCCGTCGAATTCATGCTGGATGCTACAGCATTTTAGCAGCAGAAGTAGCTCTGCTCTCATGTAGGAGTAGATGCAGACACTCAAGCACCTCTTCAGCTCTGCTTCTGCGACATGAACATCCGTCAGGCTGACGCCGCCGCTGCCATGCCGGGTTAGGCCAGCCAGCCCGGAGACGGGAGCCGCACGCAGCTTCTACACACTCCTCAGATCACGTCGAATCATGCCACCTCTAGAGCCTGCTCCGGTTTCTGTATCGCCTAGGTAGGCTTTCAGAGTGCAGTTGTCATTCGTTGTCGAGTCTTTCAGCGTCTGCCTGCATAGCACCTGCACGGACAAAACTGCTTGCTACTCGAGTCCGTGCTTGGCATTGCTGCAGAGGCCTGCTTCATGATACAACGCTTTCAGGAACACGATCATGGTGCTTGCGCCGCGGCTTATCCGAGGCGCGCGCCGTGGACGCTGCTTTCTAGGCTCCATGGCGACCAATCATGCCAGCAACATGCCGCACCGCACTGCCGTGCCCGGCGACTGGCATAGCGACGTGTAGAGGCGCCGCGCGGGTGTACCGGCCGGATAACGTGTGCCACTGCCATCTACGCGTGTACATGTATGATGCTCGTAGACAAAGGCCACAGCCTACGCCAGAGGGCGCAGTTTTGCTGGGCCCGTGCATGGATGATGCTAGGCCCTCCCCTCCCTGCGATACCTGAGATACTTGCCTCCGAGCTAGCTGCGCAGAGAATGTATAGCTGCTTTGGGTTTGATCATTTGATGGCCCTTTTTTTCTGAACCCTGTTTGTTTGCCAAGAATGCCTGTTCGAGGGGAATGATGGATCGGTTGAAAAGGAGACGGGCAGCTGGTTTTTGAGATGTTGAATAGAGCGACATGCATGCTCCGACTTGGCCCAGTTTACTATCGCAATCTTTGGGTTGATCTTCTCTAGAAAATCGATTGTGTTTGCCATAACACTGTATTGCCCAAAGGCGAACGCTCAAACATACGGCACTTCCGACGGGTCACGTCCCTCAACGGCCACGACGTAGCATGATCCAAAAGTTCCAAACAGCACAGAGCTCCACACTTGCCATTATGCAAAACACGCACCTCAATCCGCTAATAGCTGACAGGTGACGTTCTGTACAAAATTTGCTTCAAAACAGATCCCTTTTTGGCTCTGACGGGGCACAAAGGTACTAAAGAAGATGCATGATAGAACTTCAAGCAGGCATAATGCGGACGTCACACGAGTGCATGAGCACAGTCTTCACTCTTCAGGCTCCACCGAGTATACTCTAATGGTATTGTCTGCATACAGCATTGCAATACTCCCGAATTGGAATTCACCCATGTACAGGTGGAAAAAAGAGACACATCCTAACCGTGATCACCAACTCAACCAAGGAAACATGTACAGGACGACAGAATACACAATTATTATGTATACAGCATATTAAAAAAAAGGAATAGTTATCAACAGAATAATTTCTATAGCATGCACTGTCTCCACGGTGTATCAATTGGCGCTGACAAGGAAGGCATGCTGGCACACTCCACACTCCACTGTCTCTGAGCCAGATGTTGGAACCTGAACCTGCAATTCCACAGCCACAGTAGTTAGGGCATAATATACTAAATGGATAATTACTAGTAGAAGCATAAAGGAATCTGTGTTACGCGGCGACAGTAATAATTTGATATACCTGAAGATGGACTGTGCATGTAGGGCACGCGACTTCCCTCATTCTGGTACCAGATGCACCACCACCAGATGCTGGACCTTTTCAAGCAGAGATTTCACAATTCTGATGCGTTCATAATCTATGTAGTTTGAACTTGTAAAAGGGATGGAAAGAAACAAGTACCTGAAGACTTGAATTTTTTCTCCATTTCCTCCTAATCACAACATAACTTTGTTAGAATCATAGATATCTTAAAACAAATTATATATTATTACAGCTTTATGATTATCTAGTTTTCAATTGACTTGTGAATAACCAAAATGATGTGCAATTTACTTCTCATTTGCAACTTCGTTAATTTAGTTCTTGAACTAAAATAACATGAAACTTGCAGGCAGATTAATCAAACGTCTTGAAGCATTATCACAGCTTTCAATACAATGAGCATTACAACAGCAATATTGCCAATCATCATCAGAGAATGCTGGCACTGCTTGTACTGACCTCTTTGGTGCTTTAGTACCTACTTTTACCCTATCAGAACTCAACAGAATATGGAAAACCAAATTTAGTTGTGAAATTGGCCATCCACAATTTAGCCTTGCTTAAGGAAATGAAATCCTGCCACATTTCTGGTAGTGAACCAAATACTTCCACCATGAAGGCGTACTTGACCATTAGTTCCTCTTACAATATATATAATCAATTATATGTGACGTACGAATCTATTGATGCATAACTGCACTAAACATACATATATTTTGACAGATTGATGGTCAAACTTTACTATATTTGTCATTTTGGAATTCTAATCCGCTTAACATTTTTGAAATGGAGTACTTTCACAACTCTTGGCTTCAAACCAAGCATGCACAACTAATTCAAGCACACAGCCACTTAAGTGAATATATGACAGGAAAAGGCAGTATATTACCTTCAGTTTTCTTGCAAGATCTTCATGACTTTGCACAGTTGCAGATCTGTTGGCACCTTCCTTAGCAATGCTAAGCCTTTGAGTGACCTCGGCCTGTACGACATAAGAACTACTATGAACACATGGCATAACTTCACCAACGGAAAATCATAGTTTCCATCTAAACCTATCAGAAACTCCTGAACCATTTGATGCAGCTAGGAACTTAATAAAACAGAACTTACAAGTAGCAAAGCAAGAATAAAAATAAAACATAAAGGTTGGTTAACACCATAAATATAAGGGAGAATTATTTATTTGGCACTGAAACAAATCAGTGTTTCGTATTTGGCACTCGAAAATTTGAACTTTCTTATCTAGCATCAAGTTGAAATTTTCTTTCGTAAATGACACTGCCGTCCATTTAGGACAGTAACGGTGTCAAGTGACCAGTAAAAAGACATGAATACCCTTGTTTACAGTAGAAATCCACGGTGCCAAATAAGTATTTTTGTATGGACGATATTGCAAGAGCTCTTGCGCAGCCCCGTGCCATCGCCCTGGCGACCCGACGCATAGACCCCGTACCAACGTCCCCGCATCGCTGTCCTACCAACTGAAGGAGGCAGGACGATGGCGTGTCGCTGCCCCCACGGGAGCGCCTAGCTCGCTTTGCCGCAACCTCGCTAGTGCCGCGCGCTGGTCATCGCAGTGTCCGCGTGCCGCTCACCGCTGTCCGCGCGAGGTCTGCCGGCACCACAGCGCCTCACCATGCACCGGCGGCGCTGTCGTGGCCCCGCACGCGAGCTCCCAGCTCGCTGCCGCACGCGAGGTCCGCTCGTGCTGCTCCCCGTGCGAGGTCTTCCCGTGCCGCCGCGGCCTCGCCGTGAGCCGGCTCCGCCACTCGCCAGTCGTCGCTGGACCTGTGCGCCGCTTGCCGCCATCCCCGGGCGCCAGCTCGTAGCTCGCTTTGCCGCATGTTCGGTGCTGCCCTGCGCGCGTCGCAGCTCGCCGCTTGTCGCAGCCTCGGGGATGGCGGCCCGGCCATCGCGTCGCACTGCGGCAGTGGGGTGCGCTGCGGCAGGGAGCTGGCCGAAATCAAAGAAGATGGTGGCGTCCATGCCCAGCGCCAGTGACGCAGCAGGTAGGAGAAGCCTATAATTGAAAGGAGCATCCAATCATCCACCGAACTGATCGAAGAGGGGAAAAGGGACAATCGGACGATGGAGGCGTGCTGCTGCTCGTCCTCGTCCGCATCTCCGCGGCGGCGGGCGACGGGAGGACGCCGGTGGCGCGCCCCGCTCCGCGCGTCCGCGGTGACGATGCTGGCCACCGCTGTCCCTTCGCGGCGGCGCGGGCCGGGCGTCGTCAGGGCGGTGTTCGAGCGGTTAACGGAGCAGGCGGTGAAGGCGGTGGTGTTCTCGCAGCGGGAGGCGCGTGGGATGGGGGACGAGACCGTCGCGCCGCACCACCTGCTGCTGGGCCTCGTCGCCGAGGACCGCACCCTCGTGGGGTTCCTCGGGTCCGGCCTCCGCGTCGACCACGCGCGAGAGGCCTGCCGCGACGCCCTGGGTAAGGCCGGGCCCGCGCAGGCGGCCACCGGGATGGCCATGGACGTGCCGTTCTCGGCTGCCAGCAAGCATGTCTTCGAGGCAGCCGTCGAGTTCTCCAGGAACATGGGCTGCAACTTCATCTCGCCGGAGCACATTGCTCTCGGCCTCTTCGACCTGGACGATCCCACCACTAACAGAATCCTCAAGAGGTTGGTGCTGATCTTCTATTCCATACTTCTCTCCATTAAGAAACTCTCTGCTAACACTGATCAAGAGGTGTAGCGGCGTGGATGTCTTCTGTATAGGGGTACATCGGACACAGGGAAAAAAACTGACACGGTTGAACCAGTCATCTAACAGATTGATCAATGAAAATGGATGGCAGTGTTATTTACGAAAGAAAATTTTAACTTAATGCCAGATAAGAAAGTTCAAATTTTCGAGTGCCAAGTATGAAACACTGATTTGTTTCAGTGCCAAATAAATAATTCTCTCTAAATATAAATATAGCCAAGGTATATTTAAGTCAATACTCAATACTAACCATACAGAAAAACATTCTCAAACAAGAATTAGAAAGTACTACCTCTGTCCCAAATTATAAGTCATTCCAACTTTCTTGGAGAGTCAAAAATCTCATGTTTGACCAAAATTATAGAGACTTACTAAGATTTATGACATCAAATAGGTATTACTATGAAAGTATAATTAATGAAGAATCTAATGATACTTGTTTGATATTATAAATGTTATTATTTTATTATATAAGTTTGGTCAAACTTGAAATGTTCTCTCCAAGAAAGTTGGAATGACTTATAATTTAGGAATGAGGGAGTAATAATTAGGCAGTGAACAGCAATAATAAAATAACCTTAGCTATATAGGGTGGGCCCACTCTGAAGTAACATTATGAAAGAAATCAGCAAGACGAGCTACATCTATATTGTGTAATCCTGGTTCGAAAAAGCTAGCAACGAAGAAGTGATGACTGCACTAACAACTACTGGATAATCTGTTCTAAAAATGCTGGTGCCCATAAAATTGGAGTTGAAGCAAAGAGCTAACGGTATAAAACAAACATTGAAGCAAACCAATCAATGTAAGAATAAAGAAATTATGAGTAACAATCGAGTAGCAGAACCTACCATGCATCTATCACAAACTCTGACAAGTGGAGCATTATCCTCAGCTGTCAGAGCAATTCTTCCCTGACTGCATTTGTCACAAAAGATTTCACCACAGTTCCGACAATGATGCTGCGAGAAAGGAACCCATCTCAAGGCATTAGAATTTTACCATAAGAGATAATGAATACATGGACAAATATGCTATATAGATTTACCCTGCGATTGAAAGGGCTAAAATCAACAGCGCATGAGTGGCACTTCTTGGCAACCTCATCTGGGACCTATAAGGTACAAAATTAAATGTATTGCAGAAACTTAACAAAATTACAAGTGAAGAAAAATAATCATAAGATTAGAAAGGGTGATACATTGATATTGATACAATATAATAAATATTGTCAAGAACTTGGAATAAGATCAATAACACTGCCATATTAACATATAATTAATAGAACTGAAGCACAAACATGAGCTGACAAAATGTTCAATGAAAGGTTAAAAAATACAGATAGCCAACTATATGCATGTAGTGGTAGCACAGAAGCAGACAATCTTATAAAAAAATAACATGCAAACAATATAAGCGATGAAATAGCTTAAACTAAAATGGTTCCAAGAATATTGAAAGTAAGTAGTCAACGCATAATACAGCTCAGGCTCAGCATACCCAATGGTCTTTCACTTCATCAACAGGTTTTGTAAACATCCAATCAAAACCTTTCTTTTTCTCATTTGATTGTACTGAAGGTTTGCCAGTTTCCACTGCTCCTTTGCTTCTTGCATCTCCACCTATCTCCTTAAACTAATTATACGGAAGCACAAAGTTAAGAAGTGCTGCTCAATTCATCAAAAGGCAAAATTGCTTAAAGCATCGCATGAATAAATAATCCACTGAACAAAATAGACCACCAGGAAAACAAT
The DNA here is from genome assembly GCF_019320115.1 of Miscanthus floridulus. Classification (NCBI taxonomy): domain Eukaryota; kingdom Viridiplantae; phylum Streptophyta; class Magnoliopsida; order Poales; family Poaceae; genus Miscanthus; species Miscanthus floridulus. The sequence continues at coordinate 110,296,027 of NC_089583.1, read as the reverse complement.
TTAAAGTTTTCTGCAGCCTATATTTGTGCTGAAAATTACATAAAAAAAACAGGACCGTTTCTATAGAAAAAAGATTAAAATCCCATCTGATATCCAAGTTATCCAATTTCTATCCCTTTTTACGAAATAAAAAAAGAATGTGGTTCATACAGAGCGAACATTGGGATAGAAGAAATTTAAAATGCAAACATGACAATAAAGAATAACATGCCATTTTACAGGTAATGTGTTACGTCTCATTTAGCAATGTGGAAAACTAGAATACAATTTTATTGTAACAACCTCCAGCTTTATAGAAGTTTATTTGGAAACTATTTATGTTTTGTTTTCTCCTCTAACAACTGTTCCTATTGATTACTTTTGGTATTGATGAGATATAAGTTTATACAATCCATAATCAATAGGGGTAAACCAAGTAAAAAACTAAGACATGAACTCCTTAGTATATATGTGCATGACGATAAAAATGTTGGACTAGATGAACTTCCATCTTAGAACTGATGCATGCTAGCAGATAGGATTAAATCTTCTGGCTTCTCATTACAGATTTAGTTCAGATATGAAGCAACAACAAAGACAAATAAGACCAGAAGCAAAAAGATGTATATATAAAGAAACTAAGGCATCATCACAGAAGCATCTTGCTAGTAGAAAACATGAGGCTAAATACTATCAGGGACAGGAAAAACAGTGTTGCTGCAATACCTGCACTGTTGCTGCTGTCACAGTGTCAAGCATAGTATTGGAAGTATAACTGCTTGACTTCAGCCTAATTCTCTTTGGTTCAACATCCACTGATGTCTTTGCCCAGAATGCAAATATAGTTGCATCCAAAACCTAAATAAGCAGAGCAAACAAACATTATTAATATAAAACTGTAGCAAATTTGTGTTGTACAAAGATACAGACATTGTCTTCATAAGAAGAAGTTGGCAAACTCACCTCCCAGCTTGTCAGTGAATCGAGTGGATAAATCCTTAGGGTCCTGCTTGTACTCGGATCAAGCATGCGAATTCCATCTAGACCAATCTGCAGCACCACCATCAAGGCATTTCATGTACCAAAATGACAGTGGTTTTTTTTTGCTATATATAATTTACAAACAACAAATACTAGATGTGGGTTCAAGGAGTTATAGGAATTCCCATGGAAAATTAGTGAACCTAGAAATTACCAAGCCCTCCCAGTCTTCAAACAAATTTTGCCTATGATGCATAATTTCATCAATCTAATCATTACTGTACCTGGCAAAGCACATCAGTAGGGTTCCCAGCACCCTCTGGCAGCAGCTTAACCCTAAACTTCTGTGCACCACCACTGGCATCCTCACGCGTTTCCGCCTTTGGAAGGGCCTTTGCGATCACCCCATAACTCCCACCCCCTCCGCCACTGCCACCACTGCCCCACGATTGCTCCTCCCATCCAGATGAGGCACTGATCGACCGCCCATAGTCATCAGATGGAGCACTGATCGACCGCCCATAGTCATCAGATGGGGCACTGATCGACCGCCCATAGTCATCAAACAGCGCGGATCCCGACCGCGCAGGGGCCGTGCCGCGCGCCCCGTACGGCTCCGAGCCACCGCCGCCGCTGTACGCGTAGGCGCCCTCGTTCAGGTAATCCTCGTTGTCGTACCCCGCGGCCGGCGGTTGGTACCCGCCCCCGTAGTACGGGGCGTCGTAGGGCAGCGGCACGGGGTTGGGCTCCGGAGGCGGCGGGGCCGTGGTCTGGGTGGGCGGCGGCGTGTAGGTGTAGTATGCCTCCGGCGGGTAGGTCGTGGGGTTAGTGTTGTAAGGCGGGTACCCGGTTCCGTGCTGAGACTGGGGCGGCGGCTGCGCGTAGGCCGGGGCGGAGGGTGGTTGCGAGTAGGCCGGGGCAGAGGGCGGCTGGTCGGGGTAGCCGCCGCCGAGGGAGTAGGGCGGCGCGGAGGCGTAGCGCCCCGCCGCTGCCCCCGGCGCCAGGGCGTCGGTGGCGGCTGGATAGGGGTTCGAGCCGAGGGGCGCGTACTGGTGCTGGTAGTAGGGGGCGGAGGACGCGTAGTCTCCGCTCCCGTGCTGCATCTCCGGTGGCTGATCGGACGCGGGCTTGCGCTGGAGGCCGGTGGCGCCGACGCCGAAGAGGTGGACGGCGGATTTGATTCGATTCGTTGGGTCGCGTTTGCGTTTGTTGCACGGGGAAAGGAAGGCGGAAAAAAGAAGAGAGAAGGTGGGGTTGCTTCAGGATGGGGAGGTTGACGTGTTGGTTTTCAGCTCAGGGATTTTTATTCGTTTTGGAGCGTGACGCTCGGGTAACCGTTTGATTTGGCCGGATGGTGGAAGTGGACGGTGGTGATGCATTTGTGGTGGATTCAGTCTCGCTTTTCGCGGGAGTTCGCCTGCCGCGTCGTTGTAACTGGCTAACTGCTCGTCCGACGCGGCGGGTTAGCGCGTGGACCGAACTGGGATAATGGGCTGAGATTGTCAGAGGCCCAGTTTAGTTATCGCCGGGCTTCCCCTCTACAAGCATGGGGGCCTTTGAACATGGAACAATTTGTCCAGATTGTATATAGATGTCCACTAAAAAAGAAAAAAAATCACATTACAAAAGATGTTACATTATTAAAAGTAGAAGCAAACAATTGTTTTCCTCTAAAAAAGGTAAAGTACTGGGAAGAAAACACTATGATCACCTGAGCGAATTGTGTAATTTAGGAGTAGACTGATTAAAGCCAAAAGAATCATTTAGATTTTGCAGCTCACAAGAAAACTGAATATTTATCTATATCAAATCATTGGATATATATACAGAGGTCACAAAAAGAATTGGGCGTACAAGTCGCACCTAATCGATTCTCCTACACAAAGGAAAAAACAAACAAACACAAGCACGGCCGTTGCATTCCGCAACCTACACAATTTATTATTCCTCGTCGGCAATCAGTCCTCCGACGACGAGGACATCGACGACGAGAAGGAGGACGACGACGAGCTGACCGAGAGAGACCTCCGGTAGGTGTACAGCACCGCGTCGGGCACCCGCGCCACCCACCCGCCGCCGCGGCCGGACCCTGACAGGTAGTACTCCGGCAGCGGCAGGCAGAAGAAGGCGAAGAGGAAGTCCCCCAGGCGCACGAGCTCCCGCGCCGGCGGCAGGAACAGCGCGCGCAGGACGTCGTCCGCGCTCACCCGCCGCCGCCCCGGGCGCCGCGGCTGCTGGAACAGCTCCGCCGGCACGCGTGCCGCCGCCGCCACGAACGAGGCGCTGAACACCATTTCGTTGGCTAAGCTTCCGATCCTCGCGCGCCCGGCCGGGGGTTGGTCGGATGCTTGCTTTGCTTGCTCGGTTTGGCTTCGTCGGGTTTTGTGTCGCGTTGCCGCGCGCGGTGTAAACCTGGGTGCGGGCTTTCTAATTTGGTTGCGTCATTGCGTGGAGTGGGAGTGTGGCCGTGTGGGAGGCTGAGAGGTGAGAGCCGAAGCGAAGCGAGCGCGCGGGAATTTTACGTGTGCGGGCGAGGGTGCCGTGAGGCAGGGGTACACGATGGCCAACCGGCGGACCGGTGCCAGGAGTCCCCGCCGCCGTGCGCGCGCGGAAGGCACCCGGCGCGGCGGTTTTGAGTTGTTCAGCTGGGGACCAGTAAGCGTGCTTCGGCGTTCAACCTCATCACGAGACGGCGTATCTCTTGGGTCATTTTTCTCGTGCTGACGCCTGGCGGTGACAGATCCTGTTGTGCCGAGATGCATAGAACGATAGAACAGTAGACCATGGTAAAAAACCGCACGTTGCAGCACGCTTGCTGTGGTACTCGGCCAATTCCAGCGTACCGGGTCCAACCTGTTCGCGGACGCGGAGCACCGAGCGCATTACTCCCGTGAAGTATGTACGACCTTTATCCCCACGCTTGTTGTTGACGCTGGCAAGCAAAACCAGATCGAGCAAGCGAAGCGAAGGCAATCTAGCTTATGACAGAAGTTCAACAAGTTGACCGAAGAAAAATACAGAGAGTAGCTTACGAGAAGATTTGCATCACGCTTGTCAGGAATTTGCGGACTAACATGCCGGTTGACGTCCTGGTAACCTGCCACATGCAACACGCCACACGCGGATGTTTCAGCGTGTCAATACTGAAACCTTAACACGCTGTACATCTCGGCGCTGCAGAAAGTGGAGCATAACAAGACAGCTTCTCTTAACATTAGGTGTACCTTCCCCTGACAATGATTGCCACATCAATACTGCCCCCAAGTGGTTATCAGAACTGAATTACATGTAATCTACAGGTCAAAGAAATCAGGAACCATCTAGCCCCATCTGAATGAAATTGCATGGAACTTGTGACAGTGGAAGTACGGAAGAAAATACTAAGGCCTTGAGACCCGTCTATGTAACTACTAGTATACGGTAACTGCCAGTGCTTTTGAGCGCTAGTCTTGTTGAAATCTTCCCCGAATGTTGCTTGGATTCAGCCTACTCGTGCAGGAATCCTTTCTCCTCAAGGTAAGTAAACACTTGCCCTGCCATGTCAGAAGGCGAAGGGCATACACCATCTACTTCCTTGATCTCAATCTGCAAGTAGTCAACGTGTATAAGTCATAAACAAAGAGTGCTAACTTGCTACCAGCATAGAAAAGAACCAAACATGATTTCATTCTTATACCAGAAAAGCAATTTAACCATCTTTGTCAGCTATAAACATGACACATTTAGAATGTCTTGTAAAGATACTCATATACTTAGGGTTGTGTTGTAGCCAACGTTTGCTACCCACAACTGTCCTTGTATGCAAACAGCTAAACAGCCTGTAAAACCTACACGGTTCACCATGTAGCAATAAAAGAAAATGATAAAGCACACTCTCTTCTCTTAATCCGACCATGCATTTCTTATGACATTGAATCTCGAGTTTCAGGCTACCAAATTTTTATATGGACCAAAACCAACAGCTACATTAACACCTTGATAATACACACTTCAACATGTGAAGATGACAGGAAATCTAATATGATAATGTACCTCGCAATTCAGTGGTGTTTCATAAGGGTCATCTATTCCTGTAAAACCTGCAACAAACCATGTTTAAAACTTGAAGCGTGACTAAACTCTATATGAGTTAACAAGACAGGTTGACTTTAAAAATGAAGATAAGCCAGCCCACAATGGAATTTTTGCAGTGAACATGTATCTGTTCATACAAGATACCTTTTACAGTAGATGATTAATGGTTAAAACTTTCAGGCTTACTCATTTTCTGCTTTTCCATTTCTCGACTAGAGAACACTTTGAGCTAACTTACAAATGGACGTTCTGACACAACAACAACAACAACAAAGCCTTTAAGTCCCAAACAAGTTGGGGTAGGCAAATGGACGTTCTGACACCTGAAAATAAAATATTTAAGGGCCCTACCATGCACTGGCCTCTAACTCTAACTCCATGGTTCAGGTCTGGTCCAGATTCAAAACAAATCAGTTCAATTTATTTAAATTCAGCATTCAGAAGTAACATGATCAATGAGTGAGCAAATGTCAAAAAAGAGCATAGTAACAAAATAGAACCTACAAGCTTGCACATTTTCTAGCTGCAACACCATTGGTCATTACAGTATAGCCAAGGAACCAAATAGAAGAATCTAAACATAGCATGTGGCCAAAAATATGATTGCCCCAAGGCTACATTTGCAGTGTATTATCAGGTCCAGGTCAAGATCATTTTTGTCTTAGTCTAAAGGTGCTGCTGTGAGTGGCTGTTCGGGTTTCTTATACCCTTTTCTTATTCTTAATATAATGATACATACTCTCCTGCATGTTCGAGAAAATAAAATCATTTTCACATTGACAGGACATGCATCATCAAAATTTGACTGTCGCTGCAAAATCATATCAGAACTAAGGAGCTGCTTCCCAAAGAAAGCATAATTCGACTCAATTAGTATTTTAAATTGTTCTTTAGGCAGTGAACCTAACATTACAAAAAAAGGCAGAAATGTGATTCACATTTAAAAAAAAATTCTGGTTTGATCCAATTTTGCTCTGCAGGATGCACTAAGCACTCTAAACTATTTCCACTTTGGACACCAAGCATCATATGAACCTTACCCTTTATTTTTCCTGCACGAGCAAGCTTATAGAGGCCCCTTGGATCCCTTGCTTCACACAATTCCAAGGACATGTTCAAGAAAACCTGAAAAAGTTCACAGGTGTTTGGCGGTAAACTCATGAGGTCGATAAGTTTACTAAATACAAAACAAATAAATTGGATCTCTTACTTCAATAAAGCTACCATCAGACAACAATGCACAGCAAGATTCACGGTCTCTCCTATATGGAGATATCAAACTTGCAATACATACAAGGCCCGCATCTGAAAATAACTTTGCTACTTCAACAACAACAAAGCCTTTAAATCCCAAACAAGTTGGGTAGGCTAGAGTTGAAACCCAGCAGAAGCAATCAAGGTTCAGGCACGTGAATAGCTGTTTTTTAAGCACTCCTATCTAAGGCTAAGTCTTTGGGTATATTCCATCCTTTCAAGTCTCCTTTTATTGTCTCTACCCGAGTCAACTTCGGTCTTCCTCTGCCTCTCTTCACGTTACTATCCTGGCTTAGGATTCCACTACGCACCGGTGTCTATAGAGGTCTCCGTTGGACATGTCCAAACCATCTCAACTGGTGTTGGACAAGCTTTTCTTCAATTGGTGCTACCCCTAATCTATCACGTATATCATCGTTCCAAACTCGATCCCTTCTTGTATGACCGCAAATCCAACGCAACATACGCATTTCCGCGACACTTATCTGTTGAACATGACGTCTTTTCGTAGGCCAACATTCTGCAGGTCTAATCGTCGTCCTATAAAACTTGCCTTTTAGCTTCTGTGGTACCCTTTTGTCACATAGGACACTCAGATGCTTGGCGCCACTTCATCCACCCTGCTTTGATAATATGGCTAACATCTTCATCAATATCCCCGTCTCTCTGTAGCATTGATCCTAAATATCGAAAGGTATCATTCCTAGTCACTACTTGACCTTTCAAACTAATATCTTCCTCCTCACGAGTAGTAGTGCCGAAGTCACATCTCATATACTCAATTTTAGTTCTACTGAGTCTAAAACCTTTGGACTACAAAGTCTCCCGCCATAACTCTAGTTTCTGATTCACTCCTGTCCTACTTTTATCAATTAGCACTACATCGTCCGCGAAAAGCATACACCAAGGGATGTCCCCTTGTATGTGCCTTGTGACCTCATCCATTACTAAGGCAAATAGATAAGGGCTCAAAGCTGACCCTTGATATAGTCCTATCCTAATCAGGAAGTCATCCGTGTCTCCATCACTTGTTCGAACACTAGTCACAACATTGTTGTACATGTCCTTAATGAGTCCGACGTACTTCGTTGGGACTTTATGTTTGTCCAAAACCCACCACATAACATTCCTTGGTATTTTATCATAAGCCTTTTTAAAGTCAATAAAAAACATGTGTAGGTCCTTCTTCTCCCTATACCGTTCCATAACTTGTCTTATTAAGAAAATGGCTTCCATGGTTGACCTTCGGGGTATGAAACCAAATTGGTTCATAGAGACCCGCGTTATTGCTCTCAAGCGATGCTCGATAACTCTCTCCCTTAGCTTCATAGTATGGCTCATCAACTTAATTCCCCGGTAATTAGTACAACTTTGAATATCCCCTTTATTTTTGTAGATCGGTACTAATATACTTCTCCACTCGTCAGGCATCTTGTTCGTGCTATTTCACCTGTACAAATTAGTTGATACAAAATGTGAACTGCTGAATGCTGGAAAGATAAAATAATGGCAAATGCAGGACTTGTTTATCATTCTTTTACTTTCATGGGAGTTTCTTTAAATATTATAGACATATCTATGTTGGCGAGACACTTACCAACTCTCCTTATAGACACATCTATGTTGGCGAGACACTTACCAACTCTCCTTATATTTTCAGCATGATCTTCAGCTTTAAAGCCAAGATCCTTGTTCAGACCATGTCTTAAGTTATCACCGTCAAGGACATATGCAAGCTTCCCTCTTGTGTGGAGCTCCCGACCTAATGTACATGCCAACGTACTTAGGGATGAAAACGGGACGGGAATTTTCCATCCCGACCGGCACCGAATGCCGTATTATCCCGACCGGATACCAGATTGTCGGTAACCGAATAAATCCGGCAAAAAACAGGAAAAGGGAACGGAATCGGTTGGGCTTGTTTCCCGACCGAATTCACGGATCCTGTTTTTTAATGGGAAAATTCCCGTTTAATTCCCGTATAAATTTTATTTTGTATTATTACTTCAGCTCGTGTCACAGACCAAGGAGCGCTCCTGTGGCTCTCTGGAAGCCGGGAGTCCAATTATTAAAAGCGCTGGCTCCCCCCTCCCCAGCTGGCTCTGTGAGGTGGTATTAAACTTCAGTGTGCGCCTGATGTACTGGTGTAGTGGTGCTTGCTGCTGCTGTGCGCGCTGGGCCGTTACCAAGGTAAAGCGACCTGAGCGCTTGCCTGTTGAGCGCGTTGCGCACGCCGCTAAGGCCATGCGTATGCATGTGCATTTTCCTTTTTTTATTTTTTTTGTTGTGCCTACAACATATGCTAAATGATTTGATGCTGCAAGAATCCCTATTGGATGTGATGGACACAACCAGCCACTTCTGCTTTTTCGGTGAACTCGTAGATAAGCTGAAGTATGCATGTGCGCTTTCCTTTTTTCTTTACAGGTCTCTCATTTAGTTTTTTGAAGTATTTCATGACAATAAAAAAGTTGACTCACTGCTGTTGTTTTATTAGCATATACCACGTAAAAAATCATAGGTCACTTATTCATGCATGAATATGTGCAACACAAACATAACAAGTCACTAGTGTTCATAAATTGGTGGACTTATTTGTAGTGTTATATACTTACCAACGGTACAATTTGCCTATGTATTATACATGGTTGTAACCTTGGTGTTAAGTTGAATGGTTGAAGTGGTTATGTGCATCGACGTTCCCGATTTGGATTACCGATTCCCGATCGTTATCGACTTTTTCCCGATCGAAATGTATCGTTTCCGACATCCCGTATTTCCGATTTCGCTTTCCCGACCGGCCTTCCCGTTACCGTTCCCGTTCCCACATAAAAAATACAGTAGCGGGAATGGTTAGAGTGTTTTCCCGACCGTTCCCGACCGCTTTCATCCCTAAACGTACTTTTACCTTGGCAAGATGAAAAAATTGAAAAAAAAAATAGATAAAAAAATATCATCTAAAAAACTAATAGTGTCAATTGGAAACACAAATGATATTGGAGATTTATCATTTAACTGTAGCCATCCTTTGAAATAACAGAAAATAGATTCCGATTTATTTTAAAAAAAAATGCAATGTAAGCCCAGAAGATACTGTGAATAGGCATATGCCATACAAATTGAAAAAAAATATTACAGTTCTTTTGGAAACTTTACATATTAACCTTTTTTACACCAAAGACCATTGGCCCCGATTTATAGAAAGCAAAGTTTAGTTTTGCTGGGGTCACCACTCACAAGCTTACAAGAGATTCATCAAGGTGCTCAAGGCGCTTCCCCTCTAAACTAAACTTCAAGAGACCAGCAGAGTAACCACCCAAAAGAGCATCAATACATGTCAGCAAACTATGTAAGTACTGCACAGCTTCAGTGCATATTTAACTTTTAAGAACCTAAAAGTTATTTCTATGAATTTAAGGCAAGTGAAAATAAGGTATGTAATTTATTCAGGTCAAAATGAATAGGTTTCTTATTGATAAATCTAGAACAGAGTTGAACTTATTTTCTTGAAACAAATAAAATTTTTGGCCAAATTCGTAACAAGATGGAAATGCATGGATGCAGAGAGAAGAAAACTAGAAAGCCATTTGACAACAAAACAGTAATCACAGCATTGGGCCAAAAATGACTTTAGTAGAATTCAGTAATTCAAGCAAAACAGTGCAGTATAGAAATCTCAGTCCATGTACATAAAAATGGCAGATGACATTATCGAACAACAACAATGGTCAACAACAGACAAACAAAGAGGATATAATATATACGAAGCAGAAAGAGTGACCAACTGCAGTTGACATTATCTTAGCTTGGGAATTTAAACAATTGCATCAACAGTGCAAGAAGCTGTCAAGGGCGTCAAGCCCTTGGCTGGCCGGACCGCGGCTACGTAGTTCGTAGCCGTCGGCCATCTTCTCCGGTGAGGTTACACCCCTCTACCGTAGGCTTAGTTGAGAGACAGAGAGGATTAAGGATAATGATCTTCTCCCCTTCATTGTTTTTCGGAATTACATATAAATAGCCAATCAGCCAACTAATCTTGGAAACAAACTAATCTTTGCAAACTAAGGAAACCAACTCCTAAAATCAAGGCCAGCCCTTAGCCACTCGATCTGGCCTGGCTGTTGGGCGCGCCTCCACTCGCTGCTGCCGCGCGCTCTGCGGCTCTCCTGATGTCTCGGGCCCGCCGCTGACGTGTGTACGTGCGGCCCCACATGACAGAAGCACACAACAAATCAGTTCGAGAGAAAGCAAGGTTTGCTTACCTGAACCACTGAGGCCTGTAATCCACACAACACAGCCTTTCTGCTTGAGTAGCTTCTGGCGATCAGTCTTGCCAACTGGGCAATCATACTAGAAGATATTCGATGACTTCGGCACAGTGGATGACATTTTCAAAGCTTTCCCCTCAACTACAGTGTCCAGTTATATCATTCAGAAAACAACAAGAAAGGCTCCATTCTTTTCAAGAAAATGGGGAAAAAAACATGCAACTTCATGGCCCACCAATTCGTAGATTCTCTTCTCAATTAATAGTGGCTCTTTATTAAGCATTTTATAAACAATAACAGAACAGATTGTACAAATGAATTGGGCTGTGCTTTCTAATTCCTCGAGTCAAAAGTCACAATAGTAAATAGGAGTAGAAAGCATGGGGTTAGGTCAGTAATCAGACAAACAGATCTAAACCAGTTTGGAAAATGAACTGGTAGGCAGCTTGTTGACGCACAGAAAATAAATTGCAAGTGTGGCTGGCCGCCTATCCTAACTCACATCGCACTCGAATTGTCTAAACCATTTCTTCCCTTTCTCTAGACCCTTGATCCGGACATCCCCCCACCCCACCCCACCCCACCCCACCCCCCACCACCCCGCCTCCCATCACCGCGTCACTCTCACACTTTTGGCCCCGTGGCCTCCTCACGGAGTCACAGCCGCATAAAAATGTCCACCACCGACCACCCAGAATAAGCATTTCGCCACCAACTCAAGACGATCAAGTGCAAAATTTCGCGGAAGTGAAGGAAATATGATTATGGGGGTCTACTACTACGAATAAATGGGACTAAATCAGGAATTCCGCTCAATTTACACGCATCCGGCATCCGCGTAACCCGATCAGCCAACAACAAGCACATTGGATCGAACCGTCTAGAGGGGAAAGAGAGGGTGAGAGGCGATACGTGCCTAGACTAACCTCCTGCGTGCTCCGGCTGCTCCTCAACAGATCGGTCGCCGGTGCATTCGATGAGGGGGCGTCCCTCGCAGCCTCCGTCGCCTATTACCCTCGTCCTAATTCCAGCCGCTGGGAGTCTCGGGAGGAGAGGGCGGGGCGGAGGCAAACCTAGATTCGCCGCGGTGCTCCGGTTCCGGTGCTCGACCGCCAGGCGCGGGGAACGGCCAGGGGAGTGAAAGGGAAAGGTACCCGCGCCGCTGGAATTGACACGATGATCGCGAGGGCACCGCCACCCCGCGCGCCGCGTTGCGGTGGAGGCAAACAGGAGGCGGGCAGAGGCACGCGGGCGGGGTGGGCGCGCCGCGAGGCGTGCGTCCATGGGCAGTGCGGTGCCCGAGTGCCTGGTGGGGCTCCGTTGCTGGTGGCACCGACGTGTTCGCTCACGAAGGGCCCCTTTTGATTTGTTGCTGATGTCGTGGGCTCGTGGCCAAGGCCCAAGAGTCTTCTCCATTTTCCACATATAGCAGATTTGCTTATACCGAGTAGAATTCTAGATTTATAAACCAAAAAAATTAATATTTCTTAAGATCGATGAAATTTATAAGCTTATATGTCTCTACTATAAAAACGTATTCATAATTAATCTAATAATAATTATTCGACAATATAATTGTTGCTATTTTTAAGTTTAATCAAATTTTAAATTAGAGTTAAATGCACCCGAGGTCCATTAACTTGTGAGAAGGTTTTAGTTAGGTCCATCAACTTTGAAAGTGAATTTTGGGTCCATAAAATTTTTATGTCGTATCATTTATGTCCATACCCTCCCCGTGAGCTGCTCATGCAACATGGCTTGCTAACTTGTCCATCTGAAGTAGCTCTTGATCAGTGTATTTCGTCAAACAGGTTGTGAGCATGACGAGCGCTACTACCTGTTCTCGAACTCGTCGACCATGGGTTCGAACGGGTAGCGGCGCTCGTCGTGCCTACAAAGACCATGTTCGCTTGTCTTATAATTTGTACTTTTCAGTTTATTTTTTTAGTCGGAATAATATTTTTCTCTCACAACAAATCAGCTGTAACAATATTTTGGCTTGTTTCAGCGAAGCGAACGGAGCAACATGTTATGGACTGTCATTTCAAAGTTCTGTGACAGCTAGGCATATTTGAAGAACTTGTAAGTTAATCTCAAAATCCGTTTGATTCAGTCTTTCGGTGTTGTTCGTATAAACAAATTCATCCTGTCGTTATTGAAGAGTCCAACTCACATTTGCCTATAGTGATGCATCGAAATCCTGTCCTTCTTGGCCGATTCAGCTCAGAGCAAGGCTAATAATACGGTCAATGGCTAGATGTATGAAAACTTAAATCTATCTACTCACTTATATAATAGTTAGCCGCCTTATAGCCTACTTATCTGTCTCATATATTTTTTTGGTTCTTATGCACAAACTGACTATAAGCTTACAGTTCGCTTCTCTTCTCTTTCCTCCCCCTCTTCTTCACGTCAGCACACTTATCTTCTCTTTCCTCCCCCTCTTCTTCACGTCAGCATACAACCCGCTTATAGCTCCTGGTTATACTTGCTCTTTGAAACAGCTTCATTAGTGATCAGCAACGATACTTTTCAACAGAAGAAATAACATTTCAACAGCAGCACTAGCATAATCCAAATTTAAGCGAAACAAACAGGCCAAACTACATTGGCGCACATGCATTACAGTGTACCGTCTTGACGAAGCATGAATCGACAAAGAACGGTAGTAAAAATAACACGGGGACTGAAGAAATTACTGAGGAGCCAGATCTTATTGCACCACTCGAACATTCGAGGACGAATCACCCAAACATGATCGTGCCATCTGAATGAAAAAAAAGAGAGCTAGGGCTGAGCTTGATCTCCAGTACGGAGTAGTAGATCTTTACACAGTAAAACTCATGCTTTCCTCTCCACCTTGAGTAGATCGCCATTGTTCCCTCGCCGGCCGGTCGTCGCTGCTCCCCCGGGTCGCACGAACCCACGCACGTGCCACCGCGCTGTTTCAGGCTCCGATCCGCACCGCGCCGCGCGCAGGGTCAGCCGGCCGCAGCAAGCTCAGCAGCACGCAGACATGCACGCTGCTGGTGCTGCTACTCGTCGGCGCCCCGGTCGAAGTTGAGCGCGTAGCTCCGGGAGTCGTAGCTGAAGGCTGCCAGCTGCTGCTGCCGCTTCCTCCGCCGCGCGCCGCCGCCGCCCTTCGCCATGATCTCGTGCGCCACCGCCTTCCACCGCAGCTTGGCGCGCGCCGACCGCGCGTCCTGCGCGGCGGCGGCGCGCCTCTCCTCGCCCTGTTCGTGCTGCAGCGTCCTGTACTCGAGCCGGCTCGACGACGACGCCCGCGACAGCGAGCGGCCGAAGCAGCTGAAGCCTTGCGGGACCAGCTCCTCGTCGCACGGCGGTGCCATCGCCGGCATGGACGCCTGGTGCACGAGGCTGGCCATGGAAATGGAATCAAGAAGCGCGAGCAGGAGAGCCCGAGAGGGACGGAGGTCGCACCGGAGAAGAGGATACTATATGCCGACGAGACTGTGTGAGATGCTGAAAACAGTACACACACTGAACGACCATTTATGCAGATTCGCAGGCTGGGAAACTGTTGGATCCAGCCATAAAGTATTGCTCGGCGATGAACTGTCCGATCAGACGGCGCATGGCAACATGTCCGGCGATCTCTGGTTTATACATATACAAATGGTGTGCTCGATTTAATAACATGGCAAGTGCACCAGTAACGTCCTTGTTTATCCTGCACTTTGCGGCATCAGGGAAGTCTTGCCCGGCTTTGACCAGAACATGCGAGTACGCTCCCAGCCAATCTGTTCTCCATCGTAGGAGTATACCACATCAGAAGCAAGGGAAGACCTAGATGGCATCTCGATCTGTCTGACTTGACCTGACTCAGCAGTACAAATATGTTTGCTAACATGTGCAGCAGACATGAGCATGGTTTACCAATATGTTCGCGGGATCGTTTCTATGGCTTATAAGCCAGCTGATATTGTTTTGTTGTGAGAGAAAAATAATGTATTATGACTGATAAGCATGGCTGATACGATAACTATTAAGCCTAGTTCCGAGATAAATTAAGCCGACTAATACAGGCAGTCACAGTGGTTGAGTGGTCCAAAACAGATGTTGAGCAGCATCTCTCCCAACTAATCTTCACATCCAGCAAGATATATGTAATACATGCAAACCAACTATCCAACCAACTGAAATGAATCATTCACCATGATATGAGTTCCTCGTTCCTTGAAAGTTGAAATCATGCACAAGAGTTTGAGCAACTGAAACCAAACACTGTAGCAGGGATCACAACAGTCCAAACACTGCAACTATTTGAATCGGGTTCAAGACCTTTGCGAATAATAAAAATAATGGTATCAAATCCAGACAGCAAGTGCAGACAATGTCCGCGATCAATTCAAATCAAGCATCCAACTGTATCGAAAATCATGCTGCATTATCTTGACCAGTGGCGTGCATGCGACAACAATTCCCAGCGCTACAAGCACCAGCCAACAGTGCGTCCACATGATAAAGCGCGGATGCTTTATTTGATCAATCATTGTCACTCATGGATGGGATTAGACTTTCTAATTAGGCACTAAACTTATATGCAACCACTAATATATGTGCAAGCAACTGATGACAAAATGTCCGGTTGTTGCATCTGGAAGCACCCTACACATGTTGGACTGAAGTGATTGTGTATCAGATTACCGGATCTTTGGGGCATAGTTGGTAGCAAGGAGATAATCATCATGGTCAAAATACTGCAAAGTCTAACTAGATGGTTTGCCTCCAGATCCATAATTATCATTATGGTCAAAATATTCTCAAAGTCATTTCACCAAGAATTATCAGTGGGCTGGTAGCAAGGAGGTAATAGCTTTCCTATGCCTGTTACACTTGATCCGTTGCCAAGGAAACATCACAATTAAGTAGAGCTGTGCTAAACAATAAACATGAACTTAGCAACTTAAAAACCACCTGGTTATCTCAAGACAATACAACATGAAAGCCAGCCAAGAGCCAAAAACAAACAAATGTCGACTAAAACCTTGCCACCAAATAGTTCTAGGCTCTAGCTCAATAATGCAAATACAAATTGTCACTCCACATTGCATGATGATACGATGTAGAGTTACAAGCATTCAAGCTCACTATGTACAAAATTATATACAGCTCTGGGATCCAAATTTTGTGTTAGTGTGGAACAGACAACCAAACAGAAACAGTAACACCACACTACTCTGAAAACAGTAACCTTTGGAGGTTCTCTAGTTGTACCCCTCACAGAGAATGTACAAGATATAAATTAAACCAACAAAATACCAGTATTGAATCGTTGGGATAAAATTCTTAAAGGAAAATAGGAAATAATTTCTTTAAGAAAACCTGGACTATTAGTGAGAATAGAGACCATCTAGCACATGCAAACATGTTCTCTAGACCCTCAGTAAAGGAACAGCCCAATCAAGAAGTAGACACGCTCTGAACATACATTTAGCAGTAAACATTTTTTTAGAGGAAACAACACTTTAATTAATCATGAGCAAGAAGTAGACACACTCTGAACATAAATTTAGCACTAACCATTTTTTTAGAGGAAACATCACTTCAATTAACGATGAGAGATTTTCTCAGTAACTAAAAGGACAATACAGTGCAAAATTACATCCAGCACAGAGCTGGCTTCTCCATAGCACATCGAACCAAGAACAGCCAAATCATGTGTAACCCTATTACATTCTCTAGGCATCCAATCTACCTTAACAGAGCTCAAATTTGAAGCCAGGAATTAACCGTGTGTCCTTTGGACACAGAGACATGACAGGTAGGAGACCAAAACAATGACATTTCAATTAAGACCTTGCCATTCAATGTTTCTATTTTTATCTCTAAAGTGAAAATTAATACTCACTCCGTCGCGCCCAAAATAAATCAACTTCTAGAGCTATCCTAAACTATTTTAAGTTTGACCAAATTTATATAAAAAACACCAATGTTTATGACACCCAAAGTAGTATTAATAGGTACACCATGATACATTTTTATAATGTACTTAGATAGAGTCATAGAAGATGCTACTCTTTCCTATAAAACAGGTCAAACTTAAGATAGTCTGACTTTAAGTGATTCTAGGAATTGATTTATTTTGGGGCGGAGATAGTACTCACTCTAAATTGCACGCATGACAAGGAAATCTCAAGTTCAAGATCACTTGATTCAATTACTCTGAAACAGAAAAAGTAACACCATTGCATGATCCCCTGACATGGAACTAAAATTAATGGCCCATAGAATAAAACAGGGGGGAAAACACCATTGCTCAGACAACCTTTTTAAGCTTCTAACTTCTTAGCTATTCTTCTTAGAGGCTTTTACATGTATGCCATTAAAAAAGTTTGTAATTACACACAAGCCATTAAAAAAATTGACCGCACATGAGTGCCATCGTTCTGAACTTCTTTGCTCTCCAAGCCATTCCGTCGGTGTTCTGTTCGTTTTTCACCGTTACATGTGGGCCCGGTCAGTATAAAGGTCCAAAATACCCCTCTCATCCCTGTCCTCTCTCTCTCAAACTCTCTCTCTTCTCGTGCGTGCGGCCGGGGCGGAGCTCGCCTGCGCCCACGGCGGCCAGGGCTAGGCTGGGCGGCCGTGCGGAGCAGCGGCACCGAGGCGGTCACCTTGAGGATGGTCGCGGCCACCATCAGCAGCACCGCCATCTCCTTCTTCTTGGCCGCGGCGGCGCGGGAGGCGCGCCTGCAGCTCGCCCGGGCGCGCAGCGCGCAGCGGCACAGCGCGGCGGGCACGCCCACGGCCGCGAGCACGAGCGCTGACTGAGGGGATGGCGGCCGCGAGCTCCGCTGTCGACCACCCGGCACGCGCGCCGCCGCTCTTCCTCGCTCGCGCCCGCTCCTCCTCCCGTCGAGGCTCCTAGCACCGACGCGGCAACGGCGAGCACTGCTCGGCGGCGCCTATGTCCGCGGCAGAGGTCCGCCCGGGCTGCTACCTGCGCGGATGGCAGCTTCTTCAGGTCGGGGGCGAAGGCGAGGCCATGGAGAAGCTGCTGCTGGGGCGAGGAATCGGACGGATGCACTGTGGTGGCAGCGGATTTTGCGGCGACGGCGGCTGCTGCTCGAGCTGGCACGCCGTGCGCAGTGTGCAGTGCGAGAGAGAGTGAGAGCTCGCACACACGCGTGCGCAGTGCCTGGTCGGTCTCACAACAGAGAGAGACATGGAGGAGGCGGTGGAGGCTGTGGTTGCGGCCGGAGTGGAGCCATTCCCGACGGTGGACAAATGCGACGTCTCGGGCCTCAGCGCGCACTCCTCCATGGTGGCGGACCTTGACGGGAGGATGAGAGGGGTATTTTGGACCTTTATACTGACCGGACCCACATGTAACGGTGAAAAACGAACACAATACCGACGGAATGACTTGGAGAGCAAAGAAGTTCAGGACGATGGCACTCGTGTGCGGTCAATTTTTTTTAATGGCATGTGTGTAATTACAAACTTTTTTAATGGCATATATGTAAAAGCCTCTTCTTCTTAAGACAATAAATTACAGAAAAACATATCATGATTCATGACCACACATCAATAGAACCTAGGGAATGCTACTTATCAACCAAAGATACTTGTTGGGCAGCAGAATCCAAATCCTTAATATTTTGTTCAAATTGGAATTACATCCCAAAAATTCTAACAGAAGCACTGCTGAATGATTCTAGAACCTAAACAAAAAAACTTGATATAGGCAACCAAACATAACACTCACACAGATCATTTGAAATTATGGGATAAGGAAACCGACATCCATAAGTATCACAGTCTCCTTGGAGGCTCCTCAAATCTCAAACATTAGCTAAGCTATACCAAAACTTGTAACATGAACTAATTGGTGAAACCAAGATAGAAAGGGCGAAAAGGCGAAACCAAATACCAAGTCTCTTGCTTCATTCTAAACTTTTGATGAGAGCATCATCCAACCTAATCAAGGTTAAGCCCAACTCCAAACCATTTTGAATAATGCAGCTTCAATGGTCAAAAACCTCATCCAGTCTCATAACTGCCAAGTCTCAAGATACATGCCTCTTCCTAGGTGCATCGGGTAGATAAATTTAAAGACCTCACATAGTAACATAGCATAAGGTACTACTACTAACTTCCTTAGGATTAAGACAAACTCCAAACCTGTAGAGAATCAATTCACAACCATCACGCCACCAGAGCGCTCGCGGTGGTCGATTCGTACTTCAAGTTGGGGGCGATCTTCTTGGTGCGGCGGTAGTAGCGGATCAGGCGGTGGACCCTGCTCTCGACGAGGATCAGGCGGAACTTGGCGTCTACGTCCGTCCGGTTCCTGTCCAGGTGCTTCCTGATCGCGACGGCCTTCTTGATGAGGAAGTAGAGGTCCTCGGGCACCTCCGGCGCGAGCCCGCGGGCCTTGAGCATGCGCAGGATCTTGCCGCCCGTGACGCCGTGGACCAGCGGGACGCCGTGCGTGTCGCGGAGCAGCGCACCGATCTGCGACGGCAGGTGGCCCTTCTTGGCGGCGCGCACGATCATGTCCTCCACCTCCCCAGCAGTCGACCTCACCCAGCCAGGGGCGACGCGAGCGTAGGGCAGCACCGACGAGGACATGCCCTTCCCGGGGCCGTACACGCGTCCCATGGCGGCGGTTGTGGCGAGCGGTGGGCGGCGGGCGAGCAGGAGGGAGAGCGAGTGGCAAGTTGGCGGGGGCGGCGGCGAGACGGAAACCTAGAAGCCTGGAAATGCCAAGAGGCTTACCCGCTCTCTATGTAGTGGTGGGCTGCTGGCGCATTAACGATTTCTGAAATTGGGCCGGTTCACACAGTGAAGCCTAATATAAGCCCAACCTAATGCTGACTCGTCGCCGTCGGGACTCTTGGTCTCGGGCTCTCAGCCCATCTAGCAGCATCAAGCGAATAACCCCACGAAAACATTTCTATATATAAAAAAAAAACCACGAAAACATGGTCCATTTTAGTTCACC
Organism: Miscanthus floridulus; assembly: GCF_019320115.1. Classification (NCBI taxonomy): domain Eukaryota; kingdom Viridiplantae; phylum Streptophyta; class Magnoliopsida; order Poales; family Poaceae; genus Miscanthus; species Miscanthus floridulus. The sequence goes on along the minus strand of NC_089583.1, from coordinate 110,276,500 downwards.
TCAGATTAACAACAACATAAAAAGCTTAGTCATGCTAATATAAAAAAGAGTAAAATTCACCATCGATCCTTAAACTTGGTCAGTAGTGTCATCCCGGTCCCCGAACTTTCAAAGTGATATATATGGGTCCCTAAACTTAGCCAACGATATCATCATTGGCGGCGCCAGGGGTATGCACCTGTATGCCATGGAATACCGATGTTTTGGGAACAAAAACAAATACATATACATATGTATAATGGTATAGCATGTTGGTATACTGAATGTTGCAAATATGGCCCATAAGCCCAATTGAACAACTAGCAGTAGTAGCCCACGAAGTCATAGATTCCAGAAAAACCCATTGACATCTCCCGACGCTCTGTGCTCCTGTCCGTCACTCCCATCGAGCCATCGACCGAAAGCAGCCGGCGGTGCAAACTGGCGGCACGGCAGCACCTCTGGCTCTCTCCCTCAGCCCCCTCGCCTCTCTTAGCTCTGCTCAACCGCACCTATCCGGCCCCAATGGCCGATGTCGAAGCCCATCGGGAAAGGAGCCTACGGCGGCCTACAGCAAAGGAGCAGCTCCCCTTCGGGCTCTGACTGGTCAACCTTCCCCCCTCTGTCCCCATCCCAGCTTCAGCTTGAAGAAATGTGGACACAAAACACCCCTAGATCCATTATTTAGAAGTTCTAAGGGAGAATAAAGATTTCATTTTCTATTTTTTCATTGTATTTGTAATTAGATGAAGAAGAAGGGTGCTAGCATATTTGCACTTTGCTTATTACTATTGCATATTCTACTTTTCTTATTACTCTTATTTGCATTGGAAATTTTTTGAACATGGAATATCCTGAAGTAAAATTCTGGCTCCGCCACTGGGTATCATCTCAGTCCATGAACTTCCAAGTTGTTCACCGTCGGTGTCGGTGTAGAAAGTGACCAACACGTAAATATTTATAGTTTTGCCGTACGTTGTGATTGGCGGTGGCCTAGCACTCAATGACACAGGGGCTATACTGGTTCAGGCAACGTGCCCTACGTCCAGTTTGAGTCGGTCGGTGACTTTATTCCTGAGCCCAGGTGCTCGAAGTCTGCAGTGGGGTTACAAACGAGAAGGAGAAAGATGGGGGTGTACAAGAGGTCCGGTCGGCTCCAGTTGGAAGGACCGAGAGCGATAGGAGATTCGCTATGGGCTAAGTGTTCAAGCGTGTGCCTGAGGTCCAAACCTAGCAGTTCTATGGTTGTGAGCTAGTGAACTTGATCGATCTAATGAATCTAAAGGGACTGAGCTTGAATCAACTGGGTCTATTGGGAGAGAGCGCATCCCCTTTTATAGATGAAGGGGATGGCCTTACAAGTGAGAGAGAGAGAGTACGAATGCTTCTAAGCCTTGTTGCCTACGCCGACGGATACAGGATGATGGTAGGCGACCACAACACTGTTGAATGTCAGATGCACATGGGAGGTTTCGCCGTTCTTGTTTGGGTATGGCAGATGTCGGTACTTGCATATACTGTTGATGCCCAGAGGCATGTGAGGAGTTTCACCATGTGCATTCGGTATGATAAATCTTGGCGCCCACAACACTGTCGATACCCAGAGGCATGTGGGGGAGCCTTACCGTATGGGAGTTGAATGGCGCCCACAATACTGTAGGAGAAATGTAGGCGCAGACAAGGCGGTGCTCGCGGATCTCGGCCTCGTTGTAGCCCGCGCAGCCAAGGATATTACTTTGTTAGTTTAGGGATCAGGCGAGGCGACAAGACGGTGCTCGTGGATCCTGATGGCGTGCGATCGGGGTTGTAGACCTAGGCATTTTGGAGCGCAGTCGGAGCGTAGCTGGATGGGGCGAGATCGGGGTCACAGACCCAGGCGTTTTGGAGCATAGTCGGAGCGTAGCTGGATGGGGTGAGTTTGGGGGTCGCAGACTCAGGCGTTTTGTGTCTTGAGCCCCCGAGCCCTGTTGGGCCTTAGTAGGGGTCGGTGTGAGTTGTGTGCGTTACCCCGTCCTCGGTTCCTCACAACCGGAGGGGCTGAGTTTTGTCGCTTGTCTCGATCGCTCGGGCTCGAGTGATGCGCTCGGTGAGTTCGCTAACAGGTATGATCGAGTGGAATCCGGGTCTGTCGTTCGTGATGGGGTCGGCATAGCCCTCTTGTGACATTCCACTGCTCCTTTACCTACAACCTGGCAGATGCCTAGGTCGTTCTAGAGACCGACCCGGGTGGCCTAACGGCCTTCCCTCGATGGAGATTCTGTAGGCTTGGTAAGAGGTTCAGGATCGAATAAGAAGGTTGAGATGACCCTGTCTGCCAGACTAGGTGAGGGCCGCATGGGGCTCATCTACGTTTTTCTCCCCTGGCTCTATTGGTTGCTCATGTCGAATAAGGTAACCGCCGCTTCATGACGCAACACGGAGCATTGTGATGCATTTCGCTGCACATGCGATGCTTAGTTCCTAAGCCCCCGGGTGGTTCAGGACCCGAATCGTCCGGGAGGCACGGACGTATGGAATGAATGCGCATATGGATGTATGAAATGATTATAAAGAAATAGAGGGGGTTGGTAGTGTTTACATTAATGACTTAAGTGATGGGGTTTGGAAAGCTTCAGTCAGAAACGTTCGATCGGGACCCGTGTTCGTCGTTTGTGATGGAGTCGGCGTGGCCTATATGGGGCGTCCCTTCGCTTCCTACCTGTCTCTTATTGTGTTTTTTTGAACTGTTCGATTGACTTAGGAAGCCCGATGGTCTCTCCCGGCAGAGATCCCGCTTTGGGTTTTTCCAAGTCCCACCTAGGGGTGCGGAGAGCTACCTGTGTGTGGTGACATTTTAGTTTTTGTGCCCGGTCGTGCGATAGTGGTGGGCCACACCCAGGCCACATTTTGTCTCACCAGGTGGCATTCCATCTGACCCAGCATTGTTCCATCGATCAGCGTGCGTCCCATCGGTCAGGGTGTGTCCCATCGTTTCCCATCCACGTTGAATGGGGGAAGGGAGAGAGTTTTTTGCTCTGATCTTTTGCCCCTCTTTGACTACCGCGTTTCTTCCTTAAATAGGGGGAGGGAGAGGGCTCTCCATCATAGTCCTTTGCCTGTTCTCCAACTATTGTCTCTCCTCCTTTCTCCTCACCGAGAGTGCCTGTATGTCATGTCGGTTCCTAAGTGAGAGAGATGGTAAGCGAGGGGGAGGACTTATAGATCCTTTTATGAATCTAGAGCACGATGTCGAGCTGGAGGCTGCTCGGGGCGGTGCTGGCCGTCTTTGCCTAAGAAGGGGTGGCTTCCACCGAAGGGGGTGGTGTGCTGGATTCATCTGTGAGGCCTTCTTCGAGATGGAGCCGCATGTGGAGGGGAAGTTGTCTAGGATCATGCTGGTGGAGGGTTCCACGCCTGTAGCTGCTTAGGTTGGCCAGTTCATAAAGTTTGATGAGATCTCTTCTAGCCATGGTGGCCATACTTCAGTGGCAGCGTCCCTACCGAGGAGCTGCCTCGCTTGCATGAGAAGGTCCGGAGCCCCATTCTCTTCTACTGAGCATCTATGGGCGTGGTGCCCTTGAGGTACTTGTTGCGCTCACCGAAGTTGAGGGAATGGAACCGAGCGGGTCCCTTGAGGTACCCGTTGTGCTCGCTGAAGTCGAGAGCAGAACCGGGTAGGGGCCCCTATAGCGATGGTTATGTCCAACGGCGAGTGCCGTTTTCCTTTGGCGTCATGCGATGTCGTCGAGTGGCCATAGTAGTATTTGGAATAAAAGTAGTTTTTAGTAAAAAAATGTAATAGTTGAGTTCATGGGTGAGCCCCTGTGTGAACAGTTTTTGTATCAATGAATACATCAGTCCTATTCTTTGTGATAGAATCACTATCCGTTCCTTGTTTTTATCCTGACGTAGCTATTGTTTTTGTCCTTTCTTTTTCGCACCTGCCCGTTAGTTCCATAGGCTGTAGCTTTTTTAAGAACCTGGGTATGGCCCATGGGGCTCGGCTGCTCGTAACCGCAGGTTGTGGCGGGGTGTGTTCGGTTAGGAGTAAGAACAAAGTTACGTAGGACAGTCAAAGGAAAAGGAATGCGCTTCCATTCGGGGGACAAAGTTGTTTACCACGTGACAATAAAAAAGAGAGGTAATATTCGGTATTATACCCTCATGTAGCCCCCGAGCGACCTGGGCAGAAACTGTTCGGGTCGGGGTGCTTTACAGGAGCAAGTGTTGACTAAAAAAGCGGTAAGACCAAATTTTAGAGGAAAAATAACGTAGTTGTTCAATGTTCTAAGTGCTAGTGAGAATGTTGCCGTTGTCATCCTCCAGTCGGTAGGTGCCCGGTTGGATTACTTCGGTCACCGTATAGGGTCCTTCCCATGGTGGAGAGAATTTGTGTTTTTCCTTTGTTGATTGGGTCCTCCGGAGTATGAGATCACCGACTTTGAGGATTCTCCTCCTGATTTTTCTTTCGTGGTACCTGCAGAGAGTTTGCTGATAGTGAGCGGAGCAGATGATGGTCGTCTCACGAGCTTCCTCGAGCAGGTCGACTACATCTTGCTGAGCCTCCGTGGCTCGATCGTGGTTGAAAGCCTTCACTCTTGGGGCGCCGTGGTAGAGGTCAGAGGACAGCACTACCTCAGCTCTGTAAGCTAGGAAGAACGGTGTGAACCCTATGGATCAATTCGGGGTCATTCTCAGACTCCAGAGGATTGCTGGGACCTCTGCCACCCATCGTCTGGCGTATTTGTTGAGTCTGTCGAAGATGCATGACTTGAGTCCTTGGAGGACCATGCCATTAGCACGCTCAACCTGACCATTGATTCATGGATGTCTAACAGAGGCCCAGTCGATCCTGATGCCATATCCATCACTGAAGTCTAGGAACTTCTTTCTGGTGAAGTTGGTTCTGTGGTAAATGATGATATAGTTATGAACGGTGAACCGGTAGATAATGTCAAGGAAGAATTTGACCGCCTCTTCCGAGTGGATGTTGGTGATGGGCTTAGCCTCTATCCACTTGGTGAACTTATCGACTGCTACAAGTAGGTGAGCAAAACCACCTGGGCCCTTTTTGAGGGGTCCCACCATATCGAGGACCTAGACCACGAATGGCCAGGTGATGGGGATGGTTTGGAGCTCTTGTGTCGGCAAATGTGTTTACCGAATGTAGAACTGGCATCCTTCACATCTATGGATGACCTCCTCTGCATCTCATAGCGCGGTGGGCCAGTAAAAACCTTGGCGAAAGGCTTTTCTGACCAATGACCTTGGGACCGCATGATGTCCATAAATCCTAGCATGGACCTCGAGGAGAAGCTGCTTCCCCTAGTCGGTGGGGATGCACTTCATGAGCACTCCTGATGGACTCCGTTTGTAGAGTACGCCACCGAGCGCGATGAAGGTTTTGGCGTGTCAAGTGATCCATTGAGATTCAGTCCTTTTGGGTGGGAGAACCTCCTCAATGAGGTAGGCAAGTAGCGATGCTCGCTAGTTGGTTTGATCGAGTGCCAATACAGCAACATCGGCGGGTGACGCCATCATGGAGGTACTGGGATCGGAGCCCCGAGCGCTGGCTTGGTGCCAGGGTTGGAGCCCCGGGGCGCTGGCCTAGCGTCGGGGTGTGTCTGGGTCAGACCTTATAGGACACGGGCGGATGGCTCGTGGAGGTCATTGATGAAGATCCTGCTTGGGGACGGGTCTCTCCTAGCGGCCAATTTTGTGAGAAAATCGACAGCAACGTTGTCCTTTTGGGGGACATGGTGTAGCTCGATCTCCTAGAATTTGTCCTCGAGCTTGCACACATTCTGGCAGTACGCTGCCATGAGGGGGCTTTTGTAGGAGGATTCCTTCATGACTTGATCAATGGCCAACTCTAAGTCACCACGAACGTAGAGTCACGTAGCGTCGAGCTTGATGGCGATGCGCAATCCGTTGATGAGGACCTCGTATTCTATGGTGTTGTTTGAGGCCAAAAAATAGACACGGATGGTGTAGCAGAGTCTACTCCTGTCTGGGGAGATCAGAACCACTCTAGCCCCCGAGCCGGGCACCATTACAGACCCATCGAAGTACATTGTCTAGTACTTGTGCGTGACGTCCAGGGTCGGTAGCTGGACCTCCATCCATTCGACGACAAAATCTATGAGAGCCTGAGACTTAACAGCGGTATGAGGGGTATACCTAATGTCATGGCCCATTAGTTCAAGTGCCCACTTGGAGATTCACCCCACAGCATCACGGTTGCGGATGATGTCTCCGAGCGGATATGAGGTGATGACCACAACTTCGTGGTCGGTGAAGTAGTGTAGGAGCTTCCTGGTCGCCATTAGCACAGCGTATAGGAGTTTCTGCACCTAGGGGTACCGGACCTTAGGGTCATTAAGTACCTCCCCAACAAAGTATATGGGTTGCTGTACCTTGAGCTAGTGTCCTGGCTCCTCCCTTTCGATGACCAGGGCAGCACTCACCACATGGTTGCTTGTCTCAATGTAAAGGAGGAGGGGTTCTCCCTGTTCGGGAGCGACAAGGATTAGGGCCAATGTTAGGGACGCTTTGAGGATTTCTAGAGCCTGCTGGGCTTCTTCAGTCCAAACAAAGGCGTCCGTCTTTTTGAGGAGCTTGTAGAGTGGCATCCCCCATTCGCTGAGCCAGGAGATGAAGCGGCTCAGGGCAGCCAGATAGCCAGTGAGCCTTTGTATGCCCTTAACATTGTGTATGGGGCCCATGTTGGAGATGGTCATGATCTTTTTGGGGTTGGCCTCGATGCCACGCTCGGACATGATGTATCCAAGCAGCTTCCCCTTCAGAACCCTGAAAACACATTTTTCGGGATTCAGCTTGATGTTGAACCTTTGGAGGTTCACGAATGTCGTGGCCAAGTTTACGATCAGGTCGCGAGCTTGAGCTATTTTGACCACTATATCATCAACATAGACATCGATTGTTGCTTTTGGCCGCTCGGCTTGATTAGGCTAATTGAGCGGGTCAATTTGGTCGGTGAAGCATTATTGCATGCACCTTTGGTAGGTGGTGCCAGCGTTCTTTAGGCCAAAAGGCATGGTTATGTAGCAGTACGAACCATATAGGGTGATGAACGAGGTTGTGGGCTGATCGGATTCTTTCATCATGATCTGGTGATAGCATAAGTAGGCATCCAGAAAGGATAGGGTCTCGCAACTCGAGGTGGAGTCGACTATCTGGTCTATGCGTGGTAAAGGAAAGTGATCCTTTGGACACACTTTATTGAGGCTAGTATAATCAATGCACATTCTCTACTTCCCGGTCTTCTTTTTAACAAGAACGAGATTGGCAAGCCAGTCGGATTGGAATACCTCTCTGATGAATCCGGCTACCAAGAGTTTGGCGATCTCTTTGCCTATTGCCCTGCATCTCTCATCGTCAAAGCGACGCAGGCGCTGCTTGGCGAGCTTTGAGCCCAGGATGAGGCATAGTGCGTGCTCGGTGACCTCCCACGGTATGCTTGGCATGTCAGAAGGCTGCCATGCGAAGACATCGCTATTGGCGCATAGAAAGTCGATGAGCTCACATTCCTATTTGGCTGAGAGCTAGGTCCCAATCTGCATTATCTTGGTTAGGTCGGTGGGGTCGATACCCACCACCTTGGTTTCCTCGAGCGGACGGAAGGCCATCAAGGAGGTCGGTTTGTTACAGTCCAGGACCGCTAGGGTTGATGACTCCCTGAGCCGTGGGAGCTCGGATGAATTAACGACCGTGGTGGTGAGCTCAACATGCTCGTGGGTGCACATGAAGGCGTGCGAGAATGCACTACTTATAGTGATGACGTCGTTTGGTCCTGGCATCTTCAGCTTGAGGTAGGTGTAGTTGGGGATCACCATGAATTTGACATAGCATAGATGCCCCAAGATAGTGTGGTAGGACCCTAGAAAGTCCACCACCTCGAAGGTGAGGACCTCCGAGCGGAAGTTGGCTCGTTTGCCAAACATGATGGGCAGATCGATCTGCCCGAGTGGGTATGTCTATGCTCCTAGGATCACCCCATGGAAGGGAGAACTCGCTAGGCGGAGTTTTGACCGAGATATGCGTATGGCGTCGAGGGTGTCGATGTAGAGGATGTTGAGGCCACTGCCTCCGTCTATCAACACCTTGGTGAGGCGCTTCTTATGGACGATAGGGTCGATGACAAGTGGGTAGCATCCCGAACTTGCGATGTGGGAGGGATGGTCCCTCTGATCAAAGGTGATTGGAGATTCTGACCAACTGAGGAAGGAGGGGATGGCCGTCTCGGCGGCGCATGCCTCCTTGTAGCGCACCTTATGCTGGCATTTCATCCTGATGGCGTCAGACCCACTGAAGATCACGATGCACTCCTCAAGTTCAAGGAAGCCGTCTCCGTCCTTTCCTGTCGCACCTCCTTTCTTGGCTGCCACCTCTTTGCCATCTCCCTCCTTTGGACCGTCGGCCTGTCGAAGGAAATGTTTGGGGATCTCGTAGTCCTTGTAGAGGTGTTTGATGGGGTAGGCGTGGTTGGTGCATGGACTGTCCATGAGTTTGTTGAAGTGGTCAGGTAGCCCCTGTTGGGGTTGCTTGCCCATGCGATCAGCCACGGCGACCATCGTGGTGTTGTCCGATCGGTGCCGATCCTTTTTGTTCTTCTTGCACCTCTATGTGGAGGGGCCCTCATCTTGGTCTGCGTGCTTGGCCTTGCCTTTGTCTCGGCCTCCGCTGAAGACCGCTCTGACCACCTTCTCACCAGAGGTGTGGTTAGTGGCAACATCGAGCAGGTCACGGGTGGTATGGGGTTTTAGGCAGCCAAGCTTGTGGATCAGGGACTCATAGTTTGTCCTAGAGAGGAATGCGCTGATGACGTCTGTGTCAACAACATCAGGAAGGGAGTTGCATCATTGGGAGAACCTACGGATGTAATCCCATAGGGACTCGCTGGGCTCCTGCTAGCAGCAATTAAGGTCCCAGGAGTTTCTAGGGTGAACATACGGCCCCTAGAAATTTCTAATGAAGACCCTCTTGAGGTCCGCCCAGTCATGGATGCTGTCGTATGGGAGGAATTCAAGCTATGCCTGAACATATTCCCCCATGCATATGGGAAGATACTGAATGATGAAATAGTCATCATCCACTCCTCCGACCCGGCAAGCGAGCTGGAAATCTTTGAGCCAAATATCGAGATTTGTCTCCCCAGTGTACTTGGCAATGTTGGTGGGCGGTCGGAAGCGTTGTGGGAACGGCGCTCTCTAGATACACCGGTCAGAGGCCCGCAGCCCTAGACCCTTAGGACTGGGACTTCGATCGTTCGGTCGGCAACCGCACCTAGGTCGCATTTCACCGCTCCCCTTGATGGTTGGGCCAGGATTTGTGTCGCTTGCTCTTGCCACCGCCCGATGGACATCATCATCGTGCCGGGCCCAATGCTGGTTGCTGATGATGCTGCGAGCGTCCTAGTGTGGACGGGCCACTCGTGTACCAGCGGTCGGTGTGGGGTAGGTGCTAGGTCGAACCATGGCATGGTTGCTACCCCCCGAGTCACACCAAGCGGCTGTAGCGATGAGCGGATGGAGCGATCCGTCTGGCACGTCCCCATTCCCCCAGTGGGGAGAGAGGGTGCGTGTCGGAGTCGACATACGGAGCTTTTCACCTATTGAATAGCGGTGGCTTCTACTAGAACCTAGAGATTCTGGTAGATTGCCCGCTCTTGGGGGTTGACAGGCTTAGGAATGCCGTGTAGAAGCATTGCCGCAGCAGCGATGTTCTAGCCAACCCGAGTGAACTGTGGGAGATCATTTCCCTCGTTCATGATGTTGTGTTGGACCTGGCGGGCGTGACCCCGGGCGTCACCCACCGGGTCATGTGCATGGGGCGCAACGTGCTGTACCCAGCACGCCGGCTTAGGCGGTGGCTGGATCTACCACCATTGTCGTAATTCCTTGGCATGCGCTTGCACAGACGCGAGGGCGCCAGCACATGGGTCCGAAGGGGTGTGAGTCTGCGTAGATTCCACAACCACTAGTGGCTTTTCTGGAGCGTCCGCCATAGAGCACTCCAGGGACGGACGGTGGTGAGGTGCCACGTCGCCTATGCTAGAGCCATCGCTCTCACCCTTATCATCTGAGAGTTCGTGGAAGGTGGCAAAGGCATAGCTTGCCATTTCCATGAATTCGGATGTGAGGGGGGATGGCGCCGACATCCTTCGGAGCCCCCGAGCGTACACATCCATGGGGGACGTGAGACCGTAGTGGAACCGATAGTACAGTGTTCGTGGCATGGGCAACATGGTCCCTCTGGATGATCAGTTGGAGATAGTAAATAAAGAGTAAATAACAGTACATATATTAATTAGAGTGGGGTTTGAGCAGAGAGTTTGCTCGGAATAAAGCGTAGATGCCGTATCGTTGAAGCCATGCGTCCTGGAGTCGATGGAGGGTGCCTCTTCGATGGGTGCCAAAACGTGAGCCTCCTCGCGGAGGTGTAGTAAGCCGAGCCGATCTGCGCGAAGTCTAGGCTTCCGAAGAGGAAGGCCTAGGATGGCTCAAAGATGGGTGGAACCCACATCCCAACAGGCGAGAGTGCGGGAAACTCTAGTGAGCCGAAGCAAAAAGTATCGCCTGAGCCTGCCATGGCGAGGGTGGTGGAAAAGTGGGCCATCCGATGACCAAAAAAGTGTTGAACGTACAGCATCTCCCCACAGACAGCGCCAGCTGTCGTTGCAGAAAGTGACCAACACGTAAATATTTGTAGTTTTACCGTACATTGTGATCGGAGGTGGCCTAGCACTCAATGACACAGGATTTATATTGGTTCATGCAACGTGCCCTACGTCCAGTTTGAGATGGTCGGTGACTTTATTCCTGAGCCCAAGTGCTCAAAGTCTGCCGTGGGGTTACAAACGAGAAGGAGAAAGATGGGGTGTACAAGAGGTCCAGTCGACTCTGGTCGGAAGGGCTGAGAGCGATAGGAGCTCTGCTATGGGCTAAGTGTTCAAGCATGTGCCTGAGGTCCGAACCTGACAGTTCTATGGTTGTGAGCTAGTGAACTTGATCAGTCTAATGAATCTAAAGGGACTGAGCTTGAATCAACTAGGTTTATTGGGAGAGAGCGCATCCCCTCTTATAGATGAAGGGGATGACCTTACAAGTGAGAGGGAGAGAGTACGAATGCTTCTAAGCCTTGTTGCCCACGCTGACGGGTACAGGATGATGGTAGGCGCCCACAACACTGTTGGATGTCAGATGCACATGGGAGGTTCCGTCGTTCTTGTTTGGGTATGGCAGATGTTGGTATCTGCATATACTATTGATGCCTAGAGGCATGTGAGGAGTTTCACCATGTGCACTTGGTACGGTAAATCCTGGCACCCACAACACTGCCGATACCCAAAGGCATGTGGGGGGAGCCTTACCGTATGGGAGTTTAATGGCGCCCGCAATATTGTAGGGGAAATGTAGGCGCCTACAACACTTTTGTGTCAGGGCGGTTGTAGAGTACTATTCCTATAGGTGTACATGGTATGGTCCCTGGTATCGTGGTTTAACTTGTGTGCCTTGCCCTACTTTCTCTGCACGTCTCCTGGTCCCTACCGAGCGGACGTCTCCGGTCGGTTGATCCCAACCGGCTCTGATCGTGCTAGTCGAAGAAGAGCGGTGAGTAGGGGCTGGGCGTCTCCCCGGTCGGAGAGTGCAGGGTTGAAGTCAGAAGCGGTGCTTTTGGCCAAGCCTTCCGGTCGAAGAGGTCGTCCGGAGGAGGCTGGTGACCGAAGCGAGCGCTCCGGTCAGAGAGGTGGGCCAGAGTCGGAAAACGGGCGTTGTTCCTTCTCGGCCTGACCTTTCGGTCAGAGATTAGATCACTCCCCCAGCCTTTCGCTCCGATACTTGGGCCGGCCCATGAGTTTTGCGTTATCAGTTTGGGTCGAGCCTTTGTTTGGGAAGCCGATCCCCGAGGGACCCCGGGTTTATGAACCCTACAGTCGGTCTCTAAACTTGGCCGGTGGTGTCATTTCAGACGCTAAACTTGGTTTTGAGTCTCATTCGAGTCCAAATGGAGCCTAATCCACTCAATATACTGATGTGGTACACCGACTTTTCAAAAAAATAATTCATAACTTTTTATATGAATTCAGATGAGGGCAAATTTTATATCAAAATTATAACTCTCGACCGGATCTACAACTTTCTAGTTGAAAAGTTTTTGAATTGATACTATCTAAGGTGAAGTGTGCCCACTTAGTCCTCGAGCCTGCTGGAAGATGAAGAATGAATCTTGTAGCAGGGTCAAAGAAAAAGAAGTCTGAAAGCTTGCCGACATCGTCAGACATGCGCGTATCAAGACCCTAGACGTGCCGTCCAAGATCAGCACCCTGATCTGAACAGCATGGAGCAGCTTGATAGCACCCTGATGAGACATAGCAAGATCCGACCAGCAAGGGAGTACCGAGGAGTCCCCAGCGTCACTTGCAATATCCAAGCACTGAGGAGCGAGGAGTCCCCGGTGTCGCTGGCGATGACCGAGCACCGAGGAGCGAGGAGTCCTCGGCGTTGCTGGCGATGTCCGAGCATCGAGGAGGGAGAAGTCCTCAATGTCACTGGCGATGTCCGAGCATCAAGGAGCGAGGGGTCTCCGGTGTCGCTGGTGATGTCCGAGCACCGAGGAGCGAGGAGTTCTCAACGTCACTGGTGATGACCGAGCAACGACGAGCAAGGAGTCCCCGGTGCCATTAGCGATGACCGAGCACTAAGGAGCGAGGAGTCCCCGGCGTCGCTGGCGATGACCGAGCACCGAGGAGCGAGGAGTCCCTGGCGTCGCTAGTGATGTCCGAGCACCGAGGAGGGAGGAGTCCTCGACATCGCTGGCGATGTCCGAGCACCGAGGAGCGAGGAGTCCTCGGCATCGCTGGCGATGTCTGAGCACGAAGGAGCAAGGAGTTCCCAGCGTCGTTGGCGATGACCGAGCATCGGGGGGCAAGGAGTCCCCGATGCCATTGGCGATGACTGAGCACCGAGGAGTGAGGAGTCCCTGGCGTCGCTGGCAATGACCGAGCACCAAGGAGCGAGGAGTCTCCGGTGTCGCTGGCGATGTCCGAGCATCGAGGAGGGAGGAGTCCCCGGCGTCGCTGGCGATGTCTAAGCACTAAGGAGTGAGGAGTCCCTGGCGTCGCTGGCGATGGCCGAGCACCGAGGAGCGAGGAGTTCCCGGCATCGCTGGCGATGACCGAGCACCGAGGAGCAAGGAGTCCCCAGCACCATTGGCGATGACCGAGCACCTAGGAGCGAGCAGTCCCCAGCATCACTAGCAATGACCGAGCATTGAGGAGTCCCCGACGCCGCTGGCGATAATCGAGCACCAAGGAGCGAGGAGTCCCCGACGTCGCTAGCGATGTTCGAGCACTAAAGAGGGAGGAGTCCCTGACGTCACTGGCAATGACTGAGCACCGAGGAGCGAGGAGTCCTCGACGTAGGTGGCGATGTCTGAGCACCGAGGAGTCCCTGGCAAAGCTGGCGATGTCCGAGCACCGAGGAGTTCCCAACAAAGCTAGCGAGGTCTGAGCACCGAGGAGTCCTCGGTGTAGCTGGCGACGTCCATGCAGTGAAGTGTGCCCGCTTACTCCTCAAGCATGAAGAAATCGAGCGCTGAGGAGTAACCGACGTAGCTGGCGATGAAGCACGAGTGACGAACAGTCTGGTCAATTGGTCGACGACGAAGTGAGCATTGAGTAGAAGCGACCGGTGAACAGTCCAATCAACTGGTCGGCGATGGAGTCCATGAACCAAGCGGTCTGACCAGTTGATCGGTGGAGAAGTCCGAGCACCAGGTGATCCGATCACATAGATGATGATCCTGCAATACAAACATGTAGAACATGTAGTACATGATGTAAAAATAAATGAACTATGGAGAAAAATCAGCAATGGTGATGAAATGGCGTATGCAGTTCGGCGATCAGTTGGCGTGAAAATATATTTATGTTTAATATAAACCACCCGAACAGTTAGTGTGTTGTTGAGTCTCTAGCCCTAGCTAGCCCATAGTCCATAGCGTCGAGCACGGAGCTCGTGCACGTGTAGGAGGAACAGGTGTGACCAAGGAGCCGCTGTCGACCACCCATAACGTAGAGCGCGGAGCCCATAGCACGTGTAGGGAGGAGCCAGAGACATGGCCATCTCTAGAGGCGTCTGAGCATCAATAGTACTATTCAGGGGTTCGGAAAATCGTTTGGAGAGCAAACATGGAGAAAACAGTTCGGAGAAACATTATGGCGATATACAGAGATTGGAGAATATTTAGGAAAATATTAAAGCGTGACTTAGCTTTGGACAGAGCGTCTGGTCGGCGACGTATGGTGTTATCTGGTCGGCATTGCCGGTGAGCACCTGGCGAGCGGTGAGTTGTTGGTGAAGACGACATCGGAGGTGGTTCTGAGATCGGATCTACTGTCGCAGGGGCTGGTGTAGCAGCGATGAATTGTCGTCGTGGACCAGCATGGATCTCCACAAAATTGAAGACGTGAACACGTTGTTGATTTGAGGTCCATCTTGCTCGCCATGGATCAAGCGCACACCCCTACCTAGCGCGCCAACTGTCGATAGAATATCATCGGCAGTCCACCGAGGGGTATCCCACGATGGTAGATTTGTCGGTGGGGGTGCGCGTAATCAGGAACCGGATGGTGACACAAGGCACAGAGACAGCGATTTAGACAGGTTCAGATCGTCTGATCGACGTAATACCATACATCTTGTGTCTTTAGTGTATTGTATTGAGATGTAGTATATAGAACTTGATGGATCATGTCTGCTAGGGGACCCCTGCCTCTCCTTATATAGTCTGGAGGGATAGGGTTACAAGTAAAATATCCTATTTGGTACTATACAATGTCTTACGGTGCACGCTGAGCAGCACCGTGCATGCCTTGATCTTGTGGGCCAGGCCACCTCTGATGGTGCGGCCCATGTCTTGTTTTGTGGATACCGGGGGCCATACCCCCACAATCCCATAATAAATAAGCCTTTGCATGAATTCCATTTGCATTGTTGTCTTATGCTTGAACTAGATTATTTTATACAACAACGCATCATTTTGGCTATCATTAAGTACCTGTGAGATAACCTATTACCTGTCCACACTTAGCAAACGGGTTAGACCTTTAATCACGTTGTCATTCAACCATTCAAAACCCACTAAAGGGCTAGATGCACTTTCACATAGTCTTCACCAAAGGACATTGCAATCCTCCGTCTCTTACTCTTTCAAGTGACTATATTATTATCCTCCTCTAAATTTTCTTTATGGGTTTCAACATCAGTATGTATTTTTGGTTCATGTGTCTCATGTAATAAAATAGATTCACGACTAGAAGTGCCAGGTGTATTCTTTATAGGAAACTCATTCTAAAAATGTAGCATCTCTAGATTCCATGATAGTACCAACATTCACATTAGGCACCCTAGAATTTATTATTAAAAATCTATAATCCACACTGTGAATAGCGTAACCAAGAAAGACACAATCAATGATTTTTGGTCCAAACTTTCACTTCTTGTTAATTGGCATATTTACCTTTGCCAAACAACCCCATGTTCGTAGGTAAGAAAGATTTAACCTCTTCTTCTCTCATTCCTCAAATGGTGTAATTTCTTTGTTTTTAGTGGGCACTCTATTTAGGACATGACAAGCTGTTAATATCGCCTCACCACACCATTTCTTAGAAAGTCTCGCTGTGTCCAACATGGCGTTAACCAACTCAGTTAGAGTGTGGTTCTTTCTCTCTGCAATCCTATTAGATTATGGTGAGCAAGGCGGTGTCCTCTCATGAATAATCCCATGCTCGGCACAAGACTTAGAAAAATCATTTGAGAAATATTCTCCCCCACGATCAGTTCACAACCGTTTGATGTTCATCTCAAGTTGGTTTTCTACTTCAGCTTTTAGATCTTAAAATAATGCAACGCTTCATCTTTTGATTTTAGTAAATACACATGGCAGAATTTAGTGCAATTGTCTATAAACGTTATAAAATACCTTTTGCCACCTTTGGTCAACTCACCATTTATTTTGCATAGATCGAAATGAATTAGTTCTAATGGAGCCAAGTCTCTTGCCGCAACAGCCTTGTGAGGCTTTGCGAGGTTGTTTTGATTCAACACATACATGGCATTTAGAACCTTTGACCAAATCAAATTTCAGGATTAAATTTAAACTAGCTAAGCGAGTCATACAACCAAAATTAATATGATATAAGCGTGAATGCCAAACATTTGTCTCATTAACTTGGCTCACATGGTTCACATAATTAACACATGCATCGTTTAAAGACAAGCAGAACAAGCCTCCGCTCTCATAGCCTTTGCCAACAAAAATTCCATACTTAGAAAGTACACACTTATTTGACCCAAACACAAGTTTATAACCATCACGATATAACAAAGAACCACTAATCAAATTCTTTCTTATTAGGAGACATGTTGCATGTTCTTTAGCTGCATGGTCTTTCTCGAAGTAAGCTTCAAATCGACCGTACCAACACCACGTACAGCCGCACATGACACGTTCCCCATCAATAAGAAAACAAACAAATATCAGCACATACATGAATATTAGCCTCTATATCCATCCACTATTCAGGTGAATGAAAAACTGAAAGAATTGTATGTGATAAATTATCATACCTCGATGTTCCTTGTAACACCCCGGTGTTACATTATACTGTTTTTGCTAAAACGCTGCATGA
This sequence comes from Miscanthus floridulus, assembly GCF_019320115.1. Classification (NCBI taxonomy): domain Eukaryota; kingdom Viridiplantae; phylum Streptophyta; class Magnoliopsida; order Poales; family Poaceae; genus Miscanthus; species Miscanthus floridulus. The sequence goes on along the minus strand of NC_089583.1, from coordinate 110,259,828 downwards.
GCATCATACTTATGTGTAATAGTGTGTAACATGAAGTATAAATCAATGTTCGGCACTTGAAACGTTTATCCGAAACAAGAAACAAATGTTATGTTTCATATCGCATAATATCGTTTAGTATTCTAAGCGATTTTTTTTCGAACAAAAATGCTATAGCACGTTTATGCGAACTTTGATAGAGTTTGTAGTACGTGCTTTATAGGCTATGATGAAATAGGTGTGGTTGAGGATGAGGTTCGCTAGCTAGTATACCTAGTAGTTCGGAATTGGAATTCGACGCGTAACCGTTTGAAGCTTAAGTCATTCGCGTAAGTTTAAAAAGGGGTCGACGAAGCCATGTTTGGCAAATTTTGTAGAGCGACTGGGTTAAGAAGTGGTGAGATGTTTTGGCACGATTGGCTAGCCTTAGGTACCTTTTCCATGTAGAACAACTGGTTTGGCGGTTGTAGCATTCAGGTTTGAGTTTTGGGCCGCTTTAAAAAGCGTGCACGGCACATGGTCCATCTCTGGGCGTGGTCACCACCCTCTGCTTGGCTTGGCACCACTGCTGGCTTGCCAGCATGCGCTGCCACACCTATGCGTGTATGCACGCGCATGGCCCTTGTGCTGCAGGCCATGGCCGCCTGCCACCACGCGCTGGCGCGCAGCAGGCATCGCCGCTGCTGCCATGCCGCGTCCTAGATGCCTGCCTATGCCCTGCCCTCGCTTGTGTCGGCTAAGCCATCGGGTCCTGTGCTATAGCTCACATTGCCATGGTTGCACGACACACCACGCACGCACACACACGCACTGCGCCGGTAGATCGGTTGCTCTGTCTGCAGTTGCGTCTACTTATGCCTTTCCGCTCACCACCGCTCATCGAGATGGTGTCGCCACTCACCAGGCGTGCTCATGAGCACCGCCTATGCGCCACTATTAGCGTTGACGTCGCGTAGTTGCACGCACATAGGACGGCCGCCTGCTCCACTTTCCCTTAGGCGTCAACGTTGCGTTGTTACATTTCCTTGGCTGGCGCCGCCTGTTGTGACGCAGTGTTGAGCTTCGTCGGCTTGCGGGTTTGGCCGTGCGGCTAGCCACCTGGAGCACGCCTCGTGGTTCCCCTTGGCTCGTGTACACTTGTACGTTGTGTTGATGGCCACGACAATGCCGGGCCAGACCATGCCTAACTCCCCTATCTCCGCTGTCGCCTTGGCCGGCGGGGCCGCTTCCTTTGATTCGCCATCATGGCAGCGCCGTGATCTAATTAGTCACGTTCTCAGCTCCGCTAGGTAGCCAATAGCCCCACTAACCCCACCTCGTTGCCTGTAGCATCGCCCTGTGCCTCAATTTTGAAGTGCCGCTCCATCGAGTCCTTAAGATCGAGGTAGCCTGCGTCGTCGGCAAGCCGCGTAACCAAGGCATACCATTTCAATTCATTGCACTACTAGCATCTCCTCCAGCTGCTTATCACCCTCCTCACCACGGTCAAAGCTCTACCGCCATATAGCATTCCCTGACGCGGTAGTGCCATCGCCGTGCGCCGCTGTACCACCCAGGCGCACGCGGCCAATTCGGTTCGGGCCATCTCCGGATCAACCACCTCATTGTAAGGTTCCATGGTGAGTCATTGGAGCTCACTAGCTACCTATTTTGCCTAGCTTCGCTGTCGTTCACTGGAACGCCATTGCCGTGGCTGCAGGACCTCCGCCACCATGGTCAGACTATGTTGCTATGCCCTGGCTTGCGTTTCCTTCGCCCGGCGCATCGTGTTCGCTCCTAGGTAAGAATCGGCTCGGTATCTAGGGAGGGGGAGGTCGGCTATGACCGACGTAGCCGCCCGGTGCATGTGTCGTCGCGCCGATGCGCGCACGGGTGCTGGGGGATATCGCCGCGATGAAGAAGAGAAAGGAGAGGGTGGTAGATGTATAACCTGTGACTCAGCGTAATAGTGCTCGGGTTAGTTGCGCTAATAAGGGAAATAGTGGGGGCTTTTTCGCAAATGCGCCAGACGCGCGTGGCTCCGCTGTGGTCCGCCTGCGTTGGGCCGTGTCGCGCGATGCGGTATGGGCCACACCGGTGGCGGCATGCGCACACGGGCGGGAAGCCAGATTAGGCCGGGCCAGTGCTAGCGTGGGCCACGAAGTAGGAAGCAGTTTATCTTTCTAGGGAATTTGTTAATGCTTATTCAATTTAGTTTTCAAGCTAAACTTTGGTAATTTGTAGTAAATTGTGTAGTGGTCCAAAAATAGTGAGACTAATTCAGTTAGGTTCACAAAAATACCATCTACTTGTTAGTACAGTTAGATTGCAGTTAGCTGTGACAAGGATTAGGGCATAAATTCAAAACTAGAGAGCTAATATTATGTAGGTTAATATTTGTAGGAATATTTGTGGAAGATTGGTGATAGCTATAGACATAAAAATTTTACAGTAGGCTTGTTAGCTTAGTAGGTACTTGCTATAAAATTTGTAGCCGTAGGGTAAGTTGATAAGTAGAGTAGCTATCATCCTTGCTTTATTGTATATAGCGTAAATCAGCATTAGGAGTAAGGATAGTTGTAGTTGCGATAATGATAAATGCCATACTTCATACCTGTTGTTGATAGCAATAGATAACTTAATACCGTGGTCGGTAGCACTAGCGTAGTAGTTAGACAGAGGTACTTTATTTTAAGAGATGTTGTTGCTAGATTACTAAGTATTGCATCATCATTTCATGCATGTGGATCATGAGCGGGTAGAATTCATGCCCGTCGATGAACAGGAGTATGATGAGGTCATCGAGGAGTACGAGGAGGAGATCCTATGTAGGAAGGAGCCTCGGAGCCATTTGGTCCTGACCCTACTGACCCATCACCTACCCAAGGCAAGCCCCGGTGCATAACCCCTATTTTTAATGATAATTGAATATATATATGCGATGTGCATTTAAGTTATAGGCATTTTATGGAAACTACCTGCATAAATATATCTACCTATGAGTCCTACTAGTACAGGTCGAGTAGCTGCTATGCTCAGGATATCGGTAGCGTGAGTAACCTGCTGTTACTCGCAAATAGGTGATAAAATGTGATCACTCATGATAAAATGATGGAAAGGAAAATGTGACCGGACAGGGATATGGTTTGGGTACTGGTGGGTGTAAGAGGTTGTGTCCTGCAGCCAACAGGGCATGACTTGGTTACATTTTTTCTCTATCCGTGTCGATTAAGGACCGGTCGCTGCAATAGACGCTAGGCAAGTCACAGATCTATTGTCCCGAGCGCATACTTGGGTATGGGTGCAGGGAAGACTTGTTGCTCTCTTGTCATGGATCCGGCTCTTTCTGGACCGACTGATTGGAGGCGGAGATGGTGGAGGTCCTAGCACCACACTGAGTCTAGGACTCAGGAGTGGGGGCTTAGAGTCCAAGTTTGGACGGGGACCTGGACACCCGGGACAGGAGAGTGATGGGTTAGTCCTGCTTGTGCCTGGGGTACAAGCAGGGCGTGTGTTTTCGAGGCACCCAGCTGGGCACATTGGTTCGTGAATAGCCACCGAGTCGGTACGACTTATCTTAACTCTAGCATCGTAGTAAGAACTGAAAGATGGAAGGTGGTCAAATGGAACTGATTGCTCAACTCTTGCTTGAAAGTAGAATAGGTGCTTATATAGACTGCATAGATAATAACTTAACATGGTCAATAATAACAATCTAAATAAGGACTCACTATTAGTATTGCTTTCTGCTAAAATAAACCCGCAAGCCATAAAGCTTCTCATATTCCATGGAGTCGGAAATTTATCCCTACTAGTCGGGTAAGTCTTGCGAGTATATTGTGTACTCAGGGTTTATTTATACCTGTTGTAGGTGATGCATGAGATGTATCTTGTGTGGAGGATGCTTCTGGTGGGCTCGGATGGATCCTCGTCCCTATCGCTAGATGTTTATTTTAAAATTCCGCTGTTTATCATTCCGCACTCTGATATTTGATATTGTAATAATGTACTTTTTAAGAAACTCTGAGGTATGAAATGGACAAGTATTGTAACTCGTTCTTATTATTGGATCCTTAGGAAAAATGTGGATCTTTTGGGTTCTCCCTTAGGGGTGTACCCGATGGATACCGCCCGTTGTAGCTTGCTTTCGAGGTGCTTAGTGTCTGGTGGAAGACGAGCGTCTCCGTAAGTGTGCTATTTTGGGCGGTTCTGCCACATTCCTCCATCAGCCTCAATCATGTTTGTAGATTTTTTCTTGGGCTTCCACTTTCCATCCGGGCAATTCTTAGCATAATGCCTAGGCTTGCCACAAGTGAAACAATTTTCGTTTTCTTTGTTGTTGTTCTTCTTCTTAAAAGGTATAGTGTTCTTTTGTTTGAGTTCTTACTAGAATTTCTTCTTATGGAAGTGTTGAGAATTTTTCTGCACCACATGGGCACTAGAACCTCCCTCAACAGTTTTCGACGTCCTTTGCTCTCGCCTTCTCTTCAACATCCAAAGAGCCAATAAGATCGGTAATGTCAAACTCCTGTCTCTTATATTTTAGAGAAGTAGCAAAATCTGTCTAAGCCTATGACAGCTTTGCAATAATACAGCCTGCCACAAACTTATCTGGCAATACACAACCAAAAATTTTGAGCTCTTTTGCCAGTGTTTGTATCTCATGAGCTTGTTCTACTACAGAACGGTCATCAACCATCCTGTAGTCATAAAACTACTCCATGACATACAACTCACTACCAGCATCAGAAACCCCATATTTGGCCTCAAGTGTATCCCACATCTTTTTACCAGTTTATATCGGCACATATGCATCCACTATGGTGTCTCCTAGCACGCTCAGAATTGTAGCCTTGAATGTAGTATCAGCATGTTTAAATACAAGCTCCTCATCAGGAGTATGCGGTCCAACAGCCCTGGGTTCAACGACAAAATAACAGTGCATAGCAGTCAACCATAGAATGCACCTCTGCCGCCACCTCTTGTAATGAGTGCCCTAAAAAACATTGGTTTCAACGTACCCGTAAAGCCAGCTACCGAGAATTGCCTATCATATTTTTGGATTGTTAGAATTTTAGGTAATTTTAGTAATAATTTAATCTAAAAATAGCAATAATCAAAAGGTTTGTGACATCGTGTATGTGCTTGTGTGATCTAAGCATGAATAACATGTAGATGATACTAACCAACAAGATATTGATCGAAAACTTTACTGGATAACGAACAACAAAGACATACCCAACGGCAGAGCCAGATGCACTAGTCGACATAGTGCCTGTCGGTGTAGTCGTCCCGCTCGATGCAGTGTAGAAGGGAAGCAGTGCCGATCACCAGAGAGCCTTCGCCATGTTGCTGAGAAGAAGACCAACAAGACACTTGTGAAGAATAAGACGTACCGAGTAGTCGTGCCGTCGGCGACACTCCCCAAAAATGTGATTGTCGTCTTCCACCTGAGCAGGCGAACTCACTCCCCCAAAAACATGATTGTCGTCTTCCACCCGAGCAGACGTTTTGGAGGCCTACTCTCTCAGGACTTGTGTGCGCAAGTACCCTCCTAGGACTTGTGTGCGCAAGTACCGGGACGGGGAGAACCAGAGAGCGGCTGAATATGTGGTTGTCTCACGAAGCGAAGAAGAATGACTGACAGAGGAGATGTGATTATATGCTCACGGCCGGAAAGGAGCTCTCGCCATCAAGGTTCAGCGGCAGCATTGGAGGAAACTCCCATCATCAAATTACCACTAATTAAGAATGGAAGAAACTCCCGTTATTATGTGACTTGATTGGCAAAACTCGGCCCCGCCCGCCCCGCCACGCCCAGGGCCTCGGCCCGGCCGGCGGCTCGCACGCGTGGCATACCAGTGTCCTTTTCACAGCTTCTCAATATAGATAGACAATGTCGAACCATATAAACTAAGTCAACGTCTAGTCAAAATCCCGTATGATATTAACCATATATCGCACATTAATACGGGCCATAGAGTTTATTTGATTTATTAAATATTATATAGGCTAAGCCCGTAATATATCAAACAATATGTTCCTCTTAAGGTAACCGATATAAAAAGCAGTGTAACATTTTCCCTGTATCGAAAACAAGGTCACTACACTTGCTACGTGAGAACTTGTTCATACTTTTTGGCTCTTCTTCCTCAGTCTTTTTTATGGTATTCTTCAGAAATGTTTTAAGCTACAGTATTCACACCCTGACCAATATATATGAAAAGGTAGAGTCTAATAAATATAACTAGAGGGCCTAAATAAACATCCGCGTTAATCCGCACAGATGTGCTGGAAAAATTATAAATCCTAAAAATTCTTAAAATGATAAAAAACATCTAGCCTTTAATCTGTTAAAGTCAAATCATCATCTCTAGCTAATAATAACTATAGGATTGTCTCTCTCTCTCTCTCTATATATATATATATCATAATTGTAAACCCCCACTAGCCTTCTATCTTCAAAGTAGACACCATCCACTAAAATTTATTTATAATAATTTGTCACTTCATGCAAGTAAATATAAGTTGTCTAAGTTAATTTCAAATCATTCATGATTCCCGAGGTTCCTTCTAGTTCCGTTTTATTCAAAAATACCAACCAATGCCATATGAAAAATACATAAAATAACTCCCTCTTGACCACTGTTACCCCATCAGCTATTATCACTACTGCAGGAATGGTTTCTAGAGACGGTTTCTAGAGACGGTTGGTGAGGCTTTGTAGAGGCGGCTCGGCCAGCCGCCTCTATCATACCGTATCTATAAATCATGCATTGGTAGGGACGGTTCTCAGACCGCCCGTACAAATTGATTTATAGAGACGGCTGGTGTTATAAGCCGCTCCTACAAATCGATTTGTAGGGGCGACTGATAACACCAGTCGTCTCTACAAAATCGATTTGTAGTGACGGCTGTAGTACCAGCCACCCCTATAATACCTGTTTGTAGGGGCGGTTCAGTCTAAAACCGCCCCTACAGTACATTTTTTCGCAAAAAAAAAAATCAAATTTACAATTCAAATTCGATCAGAACATATATATACTAGCTGCTCCCTACAAATCAATTTATAAGGACGCCTGTAGTACCAACTGCCCCTATAATACTTGTTTGTAGGGGCGGTCAGTCTAAAACCGCCCCTACAGTACATTTTTCCGCAAAAAAAATCAAATTCGACTAGAATATATATATATATATATATATATATATATATATATATCTGACCATAAGCACAAGAGCATTGTATAAACTATCATTACAAGTCCAATTCACAAAAATATATACAATCCATCGTTAAATAGACATGCTAGTACTGAATTTATCTACATGCTAACTAAGTACTAAAAGTTATCCTACTAAAAGTTATCCAAATGTTCTGGTAGTTCTTTCGTCTTGTCCTTACCAAAAATTCTGCACAAAAAGAACAAAAGCAAGCCATCAGTTAGAGTGGCTGTAGAAACAATTATGTTCATCAAAAGGAGTTCAGCTATTGGCATTAGCAAAACCTTATAGTTCATTTCAGATCTCATAGATAAATTTTTTTTGCCAGCAAATTCATTTAAAACCACTATTCAATCAGCAACAGCATACTGGTCATCAACATGTGCTTGAAATGGACACATCAGACAGAAGAGGCTCAAAATCAAATGGAAACCGAGCTGTTGTATTGTCCCTGCCTCGATGGGTTGCAAGTATCTAACCATGGATTTCTAGGCTGCTAATGCACATGTATTTCACCTCTGAACTTACCAGAAATGGTCCACTGCTAAGAGGAAAGGGATGTATAATCTTACCAGGCCGGCAAAGAAGCAGCCATCGTGCTGAACCATATAAGGGTCCTGACCTGATGAATCAAGCTGCACAAAAATCAATCTTGAGAAACCTAGCAGCAGCTTTACCAACACCAAAACGCTAAACATTCTAAAATACTGCAGGGTTAGAAAGGATGAACTACTAAGGTATATAATTGCATTCTTGTGTTTAGCTTAAGAATCGTGTACCATCATTTAATTATATGTTTCACAAAACCAACAAGACATGTTCCATAAAACCGAAAGGATAAACTCATAGAATACCAACTAACAAATAATTCATAAAGGCAAATAGGACAGTAAGGTTATTTATTGAAATTAGAAAGGTGAAATTGGAATTGAAGCTACATCAATGTTTACTGAAGATTTGTATGCTTGTTTAAATAGCTCACCTTTATGGCATCCATCTCTCATAGAGCTTGCTTGTTTAATTAGTGTTTGCAGTGTCTTATGAAAAAACATGCTGCATAAGGACGTGATTAGATCAGATCTGAATACACTTTGATTAGATCGAGTATAAATACAAATAGCCAAATAGCTCAAGTTAGCTCACCGTCCTGGCCACCAAGGCACTCGACGGCCTCAACAAACTGTCATTGCAGCTCCTCCGTCCACCGCATCGGCGGCACCTAATCCTCTCATTCTCCCAGCCTTTCTCCGGTTTGCAAACAAAAATCAAAGTTAATTAGTAGGCACGTATACATCTATAATTAGATAGATCATATCGGGATGCAAATAGCCAAATAGGTTAGGCTAGGGTTCGGGTGCCGGCTTTCGTACAACAGCAAGGGAAGAGAAGACAACGGCAAGGGAAGAGAAGGGGCGCATACCTAGTGGGTGCTCGTCGCCGGCGAAGGAACTGAGGAGGGCGCACATACCTAGTGGAGTAGTGGGTGCTCGTCGCCAGCGAAGGAGCTGAGGAACTGTGCACCTGGCATAGGCGTGCAGCGTCTGCCCAGTTGTCACACAAGAGAGAGTGAGCACCAGGGAGAGGGAGACCTGGGCACGGGGGCGCACGCTAGACGGGGGCCACAGGGGCCACGCGCATCAGGCGAGAGGTGGACGAGCGACGGGCTTGGTTGCGGCGCCTACCGCGGCCAAGATGCGGCGCGGGGGTGAGAGGAGGGCGAGGGCTGGGAATTAGGAGTGAGTATAAATGTCTATGCACCCCGAGGCACGACGGCACGGCATGAAGCACGCTTTTTTAGCCCGACACGAGCCCGGCCTGGCCCGATGACATGCGGGCCTAGGATGGCCTGGCCTGAGAGTGTAGGCCATGCCTGGGCCGTGGCTCAGGCCCGTGGGCTGGTACGGCACGGCACGACCTTCGGCGGTCGGCCTAGAAGTGGCCCGGCCTGCCCCCTCCCCCTCCTAGGCCTCCTCACTCCTTCGTCCCCTCCCCACGGCCCAGTGCGGCCCACCGCCCACCATCCCCGCCTCCCCCCTGGGCCTGGCTAACCCTAACACCCCATCGTCTCCACGTCCGTGTGGCCTGGTGCCGACTAACCCTAACACCCCCTCCTGAAAAGCACGGGCAGCCGCGCAGCCACAGCCCCTCGGCCCTCGCTCCCTCCCCGAGTCGCCGACCTCCACTCCTCCCCCCCTCCCTAAGGCCAGCCTCCACTCCTCCCCCCGCCTCCGAGCCTCCCAGCGCTCTCATCCTCGGCTGCCACCGGAGCTCAAGGCCGGCTGGGTCTTCCCCTTCGGCCCTTCTCCTCCCTCCTCTCTCTCTCTCTCCGAATCCGTCTCTAGCCATGCCCGAATCCGTCTTCCCCTTGGTCAGATTCGGCCTGTCGGCACGCAGATCTATGGCGCCATGGCGGGAGGCGGCCGCGGCGGCGTGGTGGTGCGGTGGTGGGGCTGTGGTGCAACGGCAGCGCGGCGGCGGCACGGGAGCCACGCGGGATACTCCAGTGGCCCTACTGCGTCGTCCGTGGCCCAGCTGCTCCGGTGGTCGTAGCTCATGGAGCTGTGGGCGGCATCGAGGCTGGTGCCACGCGGGACGCCCCTCCCTCCTCTCGGCCCTTGCGCACGGGCGCTGATGCCGTGCCCCCACACGGACGGCCCCTCCCCGCCTCCACTCCGACGGCTCGCGCTTCCTCCCCTTCCCCCTCTCTCTGGCTGCTCGCGCTTCATCGTGGACCCGGGCTGGCCCGGCACGCTGGACTGACCGTGCTTCTCGGGCCGGCCCGGCCCGATAAACGGCCTAGCAGGCCGTGCCTGGGCCATAGGTCAGGCACGGTGCCCGCCTCGGCACGGCCCAGTAGGCACGACGTGTCGTGCCGGCTCGAACCCCATCGGGCCTTGCCTGGCACGGGCCCGTGCCGTGCTGGGCCGGCCCGGCCCGGCCCATTGAACATCTATAGGAGTGGGATGGAGGGGTTACAATTATATAGTCTAGGGTTTTTAGATGGGCCGATTTGGGCCGATGGGCGGAGGAATATGGATGCACGGCCCAGGTCTAGGCCGCTGGACACAGCAGGGGCGGTTGGTAATAGCCGCCTCTACATACCAGCTGCTCCTATAAATCGACGCATTTGTAGGGGCGGCTCGTATTACCAGCCGCCCCTACTGTGCCATTTGTAGGGGCGTCTGCTGTGCTGGAGCCCAAGCACGTCACTGTAGGGGCTGCTCTAATGCCAGCCACTCCTTAAAAAAAAGCCCCGTTGCTATAAACTGTTTTTCACGTAGTGTATCTACTCCCGCCGTTTAAAATTATGAGTTGCTTTGACTTTTTGATTCATCTATTTTGCTATGCATCTAGATATAATAATATGTCTAGATATATAGTAAAATGGATGAACCAAAAGAATCATAATGACTTATAATTTAGAACAGAGGGAGTATCTCATTTCAAGCTCTATCAGTGATCTTGAGTAACATGATGTCGATTTAGATGACAATTTATTTTATTGTAATAGTTGAGAGTGCAGTGACCTAAAATTTTTATTTTTAGTAAAAACAAAATGAGAGTTAATAATATAAACCGAGTTCAATATTTTTATTAACTTAAGGATAAAAATCTATAGCAACCGATAGGATCAAAATTTGGAAAACCAAAAATCAAGATTTATGACATCATAAGATTACGTCTCTTAAAATCTTAGCCGGCCAGTGAGCATGAGTTGATGTACCAGTGACAATACAACTTGGTGGGTGATGCAGAAATTTCATGTTACCATCGAACTTTACACACCGAATCCGATCCGGACCACGTGCACAAGAGCATAAACACGCCAGCACAAGATCATGAATCACGACGTCAAATTACGGAATTTAGGCGAGACGTCGTTGTCGAATTACAGAAAGCAGCCTCATACCTTATCAGATCCGGCGGCAGCTTTGCGGCCTTGACGACGCATGTGTATCTATCTCAATCTGAATGTGTTGGAGTGAAATAGAATGAAATTTAGTTTAATTCCACTCCAATCAACTCCAACAAATGTGGATTGCGATGAATACATACGTATAAGCCAAAAACTCGTATAAATTTCGTCTCTTGACAAAACAAAACGTGAAAGATACATACACTGCACTTTGTACCTGCAGCTGTATCGGCTTGGCATGAAGAGCTTTTCCTTCACATCCTCTCAAAGCATGGTATCTTTTTGCCGTATCAGAAAAGAATGCTTTGGTTAGGTTGGGGACAATGTAGATGTAGGTAACAAACCGTAGACTCTACTGCATCTCTATTCTATCTACCCCTATCGAGCAATATGGTTCTTGGAATCTCGGGCCTCGTTTAGTTCCGCCGAATTGGCGCCGGCAGGAACACTGCCGTTTTGTTTTTATTTGGTAATAATTGTCTAATTGTTGACTAATTAGGCTCAAAACGTTCGTCTCGCAAAGTACAACCAAACTATGCAATTAGTTTTTGATTTCGTCAACATTTAGTACTCCATACATGTACCACAAGTTTGATGTGACGGAAAATCTTTTTTTTTTATAGTGCCGAATTCTATGAATCGGGGGAACTAAACAACCCCTCGGTTGTGTGGTGGTGGTGGTTCTCAAGAGAGCAACCTCCTCAACCGCATTTCTGGATAAGGTCATAGCCTTTCCATGCCCTACTCCTATCCTACACATGCTTTTGCCACCGAGGAGCCAGACCAGTTTGTCATTCTGCAATTAAAAAAGTTGTGTTTTTTTCTTCAAGATCATGCTTCTAGTAGCTTTTTTTTTCTTTTCTTTTCAGGCAATCAAGCAGCTCCGGTTTGCAGGAACTGTTGTTAGCGGCCAATCACATATTTTCCTTCTGAGGAAAACTGAACCACACGATGAAGCCACATATTGGGGAGACAACAACCATAAAATTTTGAATGATCTGTTATCTTGCGAATAAATTTGTATGGCCAGTTATTGCTGAAGTTTCTGAATCAAGCAGCAGGGCAACGTGCGTGCGATGCCCCCCAAAGCAGCCAGGCAGGAGAGCCACCCCTTTTTCCCCTCTGAACCAATCAATTTTGGGCAGGCGAACCGTGCACAAGACCATCGGCTGACTGAATTATTCAACAATTGTTAGAAAGGGCAGTGCTGCACCTTTCACTTCCTACCATCCTCAGCCTAACTTGGTGCATGACTGCTTCAATTCCAATCTTATTTGAATATATATGTTGGTGGAGCCCATACGGAGTATGGGCCAACTCCCCCCTCGAAGAGGCCTGATGAAGGAATAATGGCGGAGGCTGTCCCTAAAACGGCGGAGGCTCTATCCAAAACGGCGGAGGCTCTCCCCAAGACGGCGGAGGCCTAGCGCAAGGATAATGGCGGAGGTTCTCCCCAAGATGGCAGAGGCTCTCCCAAAGATGGCGGAGGACTAGTGCAGTGATCATGGCGAAGGTGTTCCACCAAGGTGCGGGACGATCAAGTCAGCAAGGCATACGTGAGGACAGTTGATGGGCCTCCAATGGGCGTCGGCTTAGGCCCAAGGTGAAGACATCGCGAGACGGTGTGATGAGAACACCCCTGAGGTTAGATACTAGGGCTGAAATATTCCTGGAATGTACCGTAGCAGTTGAGGGGCACTGTTGTAAACTCTGTAAAATGGTAGTTAAGCCATATAAATAGGGAACACTTGTAAAGGGGGGTGAATGAATGAATGAAACCCTAAGTCTTGTGAGTCTGTATTTGATCCTCATTCGCTCTTTCAGGCAGTCCTCTGCCGAAGCTAGAGTCCAGAGCCTCGGCCAAAGTCGAAGGCCTCCGCCCCTTTCTTACTCCCACTTTGCCAAAGCCTACTAAATCCGTCGTTTAGCGACCTTCTACCCGGAGCCTCTGACGGATGATCTTGTCCGACAGGAGTGCGCCACGTTCAGGGACCTCCGCCCATCTTAGGGAGAGCCTCCGCCATTATTCCTTCATCAGGCCTCTTCGAGAAGGAGTTGGCACATACTCCGTATGGGCTCCTCCAACAATATATCTCTACGACTCTAAGCACCGCACTACCTTAAAAGGTTGGTTGATTAGATGTAGGAGCAGTTATTGTTGTTATGAAACACTTTATCAGGGCTTTTGGAGTTCCTTAAAACTGTCACTTTTGACTCGTCTTCACATGCATCACCGCTTTTCATGACCACAGATTTGTCTATATCAAATGGAAACACTATTAATTATAGTTTCATAACTAGTCATAATTCCTTTGATTTGATAAAAGCATTTCCAGTTCAGATCGGTTTTCAAATCAACGACGAGCTGTTCTTCGCTTCTGCCTCTTGTTGATGACAAATCTGTGGATTATTTACTGCTGTCTGGTTTGGTATGAGAGAAAAGCACTGTTTCTGGCTGGAAATTTACGATCGTTTACGAGCAAGCGAACAGGCTGAACTGTAATTGACCTGGGCACTGCCAATGAAAATGTCCCAAACACAGAGAAGAAGAGGATAAAAAGATCTCCCTGAACTCCAAACAAGATCACCTATTTTCCTAATAATTCCTCACAAATTATCTATGGCGATATGTGGACACCTTTGTCCTGATCCGGCCTCAGGCACGCCATAAATGCAAGTTGCAAGCCTCAAGTCCCAAGATGTGGACCAATGGCTGCGTATCCTGTAGCGATCTCGATCTAGACAACTGAATTAATGAATTATCAGGCGGCATGTGGTGGGCATCCCTTGCTGGACAAATAAAGTATATGGCCATAAAATGAAAAAGGAAAAAGTCTACTTAACCCTCCACCTTTCATACTTGGTCTACTTCACCCTCAACCATAAAATCATCTGTTTTACCCCCCTGAACTTTCTAAAACCGTCTATTTTACCCCCTGGGCGGTTTTGCCATAGTAACAACATGTCTGCTACAGTAACAGTAGTTTTGCTACAGTTCCGGTGTTTTGAATTTTCTTTTTATTTATTTATTTTCGGTGAATTTTTTTAAAAATCATAAAATGAAAAATCTAATTTTGTTGGACTTTACATGAGTAGATCTATATAGTGAATATATAATACGGTATGTTTTAGTATAAAATTTTTACTGTAGCCTTAGATTAATTGAAAAATCTAATTTTATCTGTAATTAATTGGAATAATTCATAGCTGCAGCTTCTATGGTCCAATTGTGGTGAAATTTTTATGATACGCTAATTATTGTATGCTTGAACTATAGTAAAAATTTCGTACTCATTGGACTATGTATAACTTAGTTATAGATAAATTCTAATTAATTACAGACAAAATTGGATTTTCCAATTAATCTAAAGCTACAAAAAAATTTGTACTAAAGCATACCGTATTATATATTCACTGTGTAGATCTACTCATGTGGAGTCCAATAAAATTAGATTATTCATTTTATGATTTTTTCTATGATTTTTCAAAAATTCACCGAAAATAAATAATAAAAAAAGAATTCAGAACCACCGGCACTGTAGCAAATATGTCATTACTGTAGCAGACCCGCAATTACGGTAGCGCCCGCCGCTGGAAACCGTGCAGGGGTAAAATAGACGGTGTTAGAAAGTTTAGAGGGTAAAACAGACGGTTTCATAGCTGACGGTGAAGTGGACCAAGTATGAAAGGTGAGAGGTTAAGTAGACTTTTTCTAAATGAAAAATCTATAAGCAGCTTCTGTAAGTGATGCTCAAATATCTGTCAATACTCGAATAATTCCTATTTTTTGCCGTCTCGTGCGAACAATAGATTTTTAACATGAAAGAAAAGGGCACCAGAGAAAGAATCGAAGGAACGTGGGGTTGCCAAATGCCAAATGATCAGGATGGAGTCATGCCATGAAAGCGTCAATTTATTAGTGTAGCATCCATGCAGCAGTTGGCATTGGCAATGCAAATGCATAGGCTGGCATGTCTGTACCTTCGATGCAGATTTGATGTATATTCAACTGCAGCTAGGAGAGATGGGTGTCCCTTTCATAGGTGACATCTAGTACCAAAGCAAGGATAGAGCTCCAGCTCATGATTTTGATCATGTGATCAGTTCTGGCACTGGCTTTGTTTCTACCTAGTCAATTAAGTAACAGTAACTTTGCATCCTTGAAATCCTAAGATGTGAGAGAAAGGCTCTTGCCTATATTAAGGAGGATAAAACAGGTTGTCCCAGTGAGGCAAATGATGTAGATTGCACTTGTACAGCCTAACCTCTCTGGATTCACAACATGGAAATTTACAAACAGCTCAGCCTTAATCCACATGCAACCTCGTCACATTCAGTCTCCTGCTCAACAACTATGTTTCGTAATGGATACATACAAAAAGAACCTAAACAGATGAAAACTCTATAAAATTTACAGGGCAAGAGCATTTCAGGCGTCGACAGCACTTAGGGGGGGTACAGATTTTGTTCTCGGGAGATTTGGCGGCAACTGAGCTCCAGTATAGTAGCGCCTCGCTGTAAACATATAATCCGGGCTGCTCCCAGATGCATTAACCTCACAATGCCGGGCCCTTTGGGCTCCTGGATCGGGGTGCCTGCTATGCCATACTTGGCTGTTCAAGTCAGAATGATAATCCGTACTTGCTTTACCTGGGCTTGTTGGCACGCGGAAACTGTGGTTCTTTCCAATATGGAAAGATCGCAGCTTGTTCAAGGAAGGCTTCATCCTATTTACTCCATATGCATTGTCAAAGTCAAGAGATGGATGGATAGCCTTCTTTAACTGTGCCATTTTCCGTGCTTTGTACTTGGCAATCTTTACCTCATGCTTCATGCCGAACCCATTTGTGTGATGGTTAGTGTCATTCTCGTAATGGTTAGATGAACATGATTGCTCTTGAAATGAACTGAAGCAAAGCTGACTAGAAAGATCTCTTCTACCCATCTGTACAAGGCCATTCACATGAGTGGACTCCTTGCTTTTGACATAATGCTCTGTTTGGCCACCTCCATCATCAGAGCTGCCAGCAGATTCCTGCAAATCACACTGCTCACCATCGGCTTGGAATGTGATCTCCTCAAACCGCCCATGTAGCTCTGCACATTGGCAACCTTGACGGCCTGATGACATGTAGGCGTAAAGTGAACCACACGATGACACGTTGGATCCACAGTTATGGCAGTATGAAGTGTCAGGAGCTTCCTCTATGCCCGGACCAGGCCTCCAATCTGGTACCAATGCACTGACCTCACCATCAATCATGTCAGCAATTCGAGTAACTTCATGGTCAGTTATATCCAGCTCGGCTACCATTTCAGTTGCAACACTTAGTGCGGTATCAGCCTCAACGTCGAAAGGAAAATAGATGTTGCGTACCCGTCCTGCAATATGAAAAATTAGCTTTCAATAATACCAAAAACGAATTTCTTATATGGACTAATTCAGAACTTTATGCATTACAAAGTGTGCATACCATCATTATCAGAAATCCGCAATCTGAGGAATATGCCTCCATCCTCACTCTTTCTCCCTTTGATTGTTATATCCACATTGCCAAGAGGCTCATCTTCATTCTCTTTGAACAAGTCAATGCCATCTTGGCCTTTCATGTCATCATCCTCGCAGTCTTCACTCAGAGCATCTTCATCAATGCTTTCTGAGAATCCATTACTCATCATGGAGCCATTGCTATAGGTATGCCCTAAATATGAAGGCTGCCGTATATAATTAGACGGTACATGATAATCTCCACCATCCAAAGAAACAGCCACGTCATCACCCTGTAGGAAGGGATCCTCAAGCAGTTCTCTCGCTGACAGTCTCTGAGAGGCCGTTGCCAGGCACTTCTCAACGAAGCGCCTCACCATTGGATCTTTCACCTTGTACAGAGCTTCTGGCTTAGTACCCTACCAAATCAAACAGGTAGCTGAAATCAGGAAAATCATTTCAAACTGCACACCAGAGTCACAGTTGCTGCAAAATGGCTTATAGGGGGTCCAGGCATCTTCTTACAGAGATCACTTTCTTGTATATCTGCACCTGGTGTGTACACTCGCTGTAGGGGTACTCAAACGTGACCATCTCGAGCACGCACATCCCAAACGAGTAGATGTCCACCAGCTCATTGTACTCCTCCTCATACACCTCCGGTGCCATGAACTCCGGTGTACCTGTCCAACCAATCCGACACATCTAGCCCCCATCAAATTACCGCATAGCTATAGCCAGTTGTGCTCAGACAACATAATTTCGGGCTAATGAGACTCGAAACATCGGTCGTTTGCAGATTTGACACTGGACCCACATTCATAGACACAGATGGACCCACTTGTCATCCACCCGAGTGTCATCGTAATCAAGGAGTCAATCTTTTGTCATTTTTTGCAATTTTTTCCTAATCAGATGGCTTACCCACGCAATGGACGGCGTGGGACTTGCGGAGGATGGCCGCGAGGCCGAGGTCGCCAATCTTGACCTCGCCCTGGTTGCCGTTCACGAAGATGTTGTCACACTTGAGGTCCCGGTGGATGATGGGCGGATTGTGGCTGTGCAGATACAGCAGGCCGCTGAGGATTTGCCGGCACCAGTGCTTCACCGCCCATATGTTCACCCTCCGGTGCCTCTGCCTGTACCTAAATCACCACCAGACGCGTAACCACAATCAATCAGTCCAAGAAGCAACCAAGCAGAGAGAGTGAGGAAAAAAAATAAAGAAGACGAAACTTTTGCGACTGGCGAGGAAAAAAGGGGACTCTCTGCAACCGGACATGAAAAGGCAACAACTTTTAGGCGCTTGGCGGAGGTTGGTCACTTACTGGCGGAGGGTGCCGGAGGTGAACATCTCGGTGATGAAGTTGATGTTGCGGCGGGAGACGTCGACCCAGGAGGTGTAGAACTTCATGATGTTGCGGTGCTTGAGCGTCTTGAGGAGGTGGATCTCGCAGTAGAGCCGCTCCAGGTCCTCGGGGCTCTGCAGGAAGTCGTGCAGCTTCACCTGGTTCCACGCCACCTCCATCCCCTGGTACTCATCGAACGCCCGGTACCTGCAGTCCCCGCACACGCACCTTGGATCAGGGACTCGGTGGGCAAGCGAAATGAAAGCACGCAGCTTTGGCGAGAACAGCGCCGGATCTTACACAATCTTGGACGCGCCCTTGCCAAGAACGTCGCTGAACTGCGATAGACAAATAGGAAAGGTGCAGGGAAACGGATCAGCGGATCGGTGAGCAGACGGATCAAAAAACGGTGATAGGAGAGGAGCTGCAGTGGTAGCGGCGATTCCATACCCGTCCGTACCGGCCGGTGGGGTCGACCTCCGCGTACTCCGGGCACAGGCAGACGGCGGCGTTGGTGTTGGCGCCTATCATTCTTGCAGCTCTAGCTCGCTTCTTCCCCCCTGCAGCTCCCAAAAGTACCGCCGGGGAGAGCGCACGTCCGTGCCGCAGCTTCTGCGGTTGGACAGCAGCGGATAGGGACGGAGAGGGAAGGGGAAGAGCGCACCTCCGTGATGCAGTGGAGAGACACCTATTTAGGGGAATCTGGGCACACAGGCTGCGGGCAGAGAGACAGAGAGAGGATGCAGATGGGGATGAAGAGCATGACTGCACGAGGGTTAAAGCAAGGCTGATTAGTGCCATGTTCATTTTCGCTTGACTTATAAGTGTATTTTTTTTAACCCAACGAATAATATTTTTCTTCTACAGTATATCAGCCAACGATATTTTTAATCGCGGCTTATCAGTCAAGCAGACGGCAGATCGATGCGCGTGAGATGCCACGGAAAAGCCAGATGATTTTACTAGAATTTTTTACTCAGATTAACTTTACTGTATTTTTAATTCTGATATTGCTGGTAGGGAGCATGAGATTCTAGATATGATGGTAGGTTATTAGTTCGATGATTATTCAAACCTGACATGCAGCATGTTCGTTGGTTGGTTTCAGCCAGGACTTATCAATCAGCCAATGGTATTTTCTCTCGCAACAAACCAGTACTAGTCGAACTTAACAGCCCAAAAACCGATCAGCGAACAGACGATGGTCTAGTTATTGCAGTTGCTCTTAACAATAATCAAATACTGCAGGTCGCTTTAAGCCGACTATTTATTATAAACATAAAAATGTGGTGCACAATAATAAGGTCACAAAAATGGTAAATAATTTCCAAAGGAAATTGTGAAAGCTACTACTACCTCTGTCCTAGCGCCCTGTTCGCTGAGCTTATAAGCCGTATTTTTTCAGCCAACGAATAATATTTTTTTCTCACAACAATCAGCTAACCGTACTTTCAGCCACGACTTATCAGCCAAACAAACGGAACTTAAATTATAAACTATTTTGTCTTTTATAGTTACGTAGATTTTACTATACGCATAGATATATATTATGTCTACGTACTTAATAAAACCTATGTGTCCAGAAAAGCTAAAATGACTTATAAATTTAAAACAGAAAGAGCATGCGACAATTCCATGTGCTTTAGAGGTAATGGTTACGGGTGATTTTGTTTTATTTAATTTGATCTCAAACAAACTCGTCATGAAAATGGTAGCATTTTAAAAGCGGGTTATAGCATTAGAGGAGAGCTCTACTACTGATTTAGCCCATAGAGACAACTGAACTTAGCCACTATAATTTTAGTGTAGCCCCCTATTTAGGCCATGTTTGGTTGGGCCGTGGCTTTTGAAAAAATAGTTACAGAGCTGTGATTTTTGAAAAAAAGCAGCTATGAGATATAGGATGTGGAGAAAAGCCAAAAGCCCTTTGGTTAAGCAGCTTGTGGCTTCTGTACAAACTCCTACTACTCTTTCACTTACAAAGCGGGCCCCTCCCATCAGTCTCACACAGCTTCTTCCTCTCACGGGCCAACAGCAGGGGTTGGAGTCCAGGCCATTGGCGCATCGGGGTCGGGGCTTGGGCTTGGCGACGCATCGGGGTCGGGGCTAGGGGCGCAGCGACGAACGTCGACCGAGGGGATGCCGGCGCATTGCGGACGCCATCGCATCGGAGCCACGGGGATGCCGGGTTGGGGTGGAGGACACCAACTGGAGGGACGCGCGCCATTGGGGTCGTATGCAACACCATCGGTGTTACACCCTAAACCATTTACTAAAACATATCATGAGCGTCATGTTTATTAGTTAATGCATGTGATAGAATGTGTAGATAAATTTCTTATAACTTTAAAATAACTAATAAAAATGTTAAACGAAAGTTGATTCAATAGTTCGTGTATATCAGGTAGGGTTTAAAACTAATTTTTATTAAGCGAAAATACTATAGAACATGTGTGTGATTCTTAAATAAAGTTTGAAGTATAAACTTTGTAGATTACAGTGAAATACTTGTTGAAAAATAATATTGCTAGCTAGTATTTCTACTAGTCTAGAAATTGCAAATTGAAATCAAGTTCTGCTTAAAACATAGAAAATTTCTAAGTTTGTGAACAACTAGATATTGCTATGTTTAGTAAATTATTTTGAGAGATTGGGTTAAGAGGTGGTGTAGTGTTATAGCTTGACTTTGGTAGTCTTGTATATCCTCTGAGCATGGTGAAGATGGTTTAGCTCCTGAAGCAACCGTTTAGTTTTTATAGGTCGCTTTAAAATTCGTGCACGACTCGGTCTCCGGCTGGGAGGCAGCATGGGCGCGGTCACCACGCTCGGGCGCTCGGCGTCACCGCGTTGGTAGCGCGTGTGGACGCTGCCACGCAGTGGCCGACCATGGCTGCCTCTGGCCTAGCTATGGCCTGGCTGCCGCTGACCCCGCCATGCAAAGCTGCTACCGCCCACCCGCGCCTATGACGAAGCCACTACCGGTGCTATCACATTCGTCAGTCGCGTCCGTGCCTGTCCGCTGTACCCTCTGCGCCGCTGTCAGCCTAGTTCAAGGCCACCACTGCCGCGCACACGTGGCCGAGCTCGCCATCGCCTTGTCATTTACGACACTACGACCGCGCGGGCCATGCCGGTCGGAATGCGCACGTGCCTGTTTGCTAGCGCCTGTGCTTGGGCCTCCACGATCAAACCGACCGCATCCCGCCAAGGCGAGGATAAGCTGAAGCCACCTACCACGCCCCATCTCTCTCTTTCTCTCTTCCTCCCTCTATCGTCGCCGCTGAGCCACACCATCAATTACCATGTGAGCGATCACCTCCATTCAATTCAGCGCATCCACATCTTCACCATCACGTCCTCTCGCTGCCCGACCCCACCTAGCTTTGAAGCGAGCACAACCAAACTCTAATTTGGAGTTTCTTCCACCACCGTGCCTATAAGGCCACGTCCGTCCGAGGATATGGGTAGCCCTCCCACCATCCCTCCCAAGCTAATTCACCTGCACCACTAGCATTGCTTTGACTGCCTCTTCACCCTATGTGCCTTAACCGAACCGCTATCGCCTCCCCTTCGTCGCTGATGCGACCGTGCTACCGTGGTGCGTCGCCGCACGGCTCGGTCATATGTGGTTAGCCTTTCCTCCGTCATCCTCCACCCCAACCGTCACCTCGAACTGGTCCATGGTAGCCTCTTGGTACTCACGAGCTAACTAATTAGGCCTGTAGCTACCCCATCCCATCGGAACAATGGCGCCGCCATCGTGGATGGCCGCGTGCCGCTGCACCCTTCCCTAGCCTAGTCGTGTAACACCTTCTGGTGTTACGAGCTTGCTTAGCACCGAGATTTAGGTTCGAGAAGGATTAGCCTAACAAGTTTTTGGGTTTTTATAATTTATAACATACATGAGGACGAAAAACAACTTCTATGAACAAGGATCAAACATAACTTGTACTTAGTACTTAAATAAAAGTTGAAGTACAAGTTTAGTAGATGGAAATGCAACTTTAACTTTTGAAAAATAGATGTTGTTAACTAGTGTTTTGGGAGCTCAAAAAGCAAATTTGACGTTAATATAAGCTCTTTTAGTTAAGTCGGCAAACACTTGAACTATTGTGTAAAATACCATTTTTGGTGAATTATATCGAGCAAAATAGTTAAATGGTGCTTAAACATTTTGCTCCTATGGGTTAGTATAAGGATATAGGACTATTATATGAAATACTTGTTGATAGCAGTTAATAGGGTCTCGGCCTTTTAAAAATTGTAACAAAACTGTTAATGGCTGTTAGTTTGAATTGAACCCTAACTTTTCTAAGTATGAGAAGAGTAGTAAGACAATGCTATCTTGACATTTAAATTCTAGCTAAAATGTTTAAACACTAGCTACATGTTTTGGTATTGTTGATTGCATCGAAGTGAGTACTTTAGCATAGGTGAAGTCCACGGATGAGTTGGAGTTGTCAGTGGCGTCGTAGAAATTGCCCTAACTTTGTTTGAACATGTTGTCAATCTTCTTTCTAGATTCGATCGTGAACTGGTGTTCAGCGCGACGAGCTCCTGTTGGCACTTCTCTATCTCCCTCGATGCTCACTCTCCGGCCATGCTCATTGCTTGGACGAGAAGCACTTAGTGGCTAATAGAATTTTGAACTCTTGTTTTAATCTCAACTAGGCTCTAAGCGGTTGGTTTTGATGCTTTAAAATTCATGCTTCACACATGGTTCGGCCGTTTGGGCCCAAGGATGCGGTCACCGCGTCCAATGTTGCGCCGTCATGGGCTACCTACAATGCTGTCGACCGCTGCTACCATGCGTTGCACCGTGCGTTGGCTAGCGTACTCTATGGCCGTGACCACTGTCCCGCTGACCAGTCGTGTGGCGTTGGCTGTCCGCTAGGCCTAGTGTGACCACAGCCGCTCTCCTGCCGTGCGCGGGACGCTGCCGACCGTGGCGCTGTCTAAGCTCACCTACAGGGCTGCGCCTTGTCCTCTTATTGTTTTGGTTACTGTAGCGCTCACCCTCAGCTGCACAACCCACCTACCGAGCCTGAAGCTCGACGTCAGTACATAGTTTATTGCATCACGATGCACCATGCTAGTTGTGTGCGCGTGGCCGCACACGGGCACACCTTCAATGGCTCTAGTCCAAGCGCTAACCGACTGCATCGCCTATCCTTCGCTCGAGCGGTCATATCCTCAGCGATGTCGTGCCTCGTCGGGTTGTGTCTAGGCCATCTCCTGCTAGGGCTGCTTCTCATGATGTGGCGGTGACAGTGCACCGCTCTCCCTCTCCCTTTCTTAATCACCAGCCCGATGGCTTCCCACTCCAATTCCGCACACCAGTAGGAAGCTTAGCAAGTTAGCTAGGTGTTGCATTCTCATCGAGCCCAGTCGTGGTCTATCAATGATCAATTTTGGTTTCTCCTCGCCGCCGGTCATGTGCGCCGCCATGACCATAGGGTTGGGGGTAAGGCCTATAGAAGTGGTAACAGTTCGATTGCTCGTAACCCTGAGTTCACCTTGACTCCCTCCATCAGTTGGCTATGTTATTTTGGCTAGGGGTCTCGTCATTTGGGGGTGACGCGTCGGTGTCCATCATTGAGCGCCGCTGCCTCACTCGGTCGCATGTGGCTAGATCGTCGTAGCGCTTCCCTGCTTCAACCGTTAGTTGGGCGTACCCCACGGTGAGCCACTGATGCTTATCTACCACTTCTACTCTACCGAGCGTATGTAGGCTCGCCAGAATAGTTGCATCACTGCCGCTGATAGCCGCTCGTCGTTGTAGCCCGTGACAGTTCGCCTCTGAGTCCCTAACCGTCACCCATCCTTGCACGGTTAGCTGTAGATGGTGGTCGGGCCTTAATTCCATCGTAGAGAGCCTAGTTTGCCCAGCGTAACCGCCTTGTGCCGTCGGTCGCCGCGCTGGCGCGCATGGGGATCCTAGGGACCTCCCTGTGGTAAAGGTGAAAATATCTGAGGTATAGTTGTAAGATTACTAATGGTTGAAATATTGCTCATAGTAGTCATGTTATTATCTAAAAGAACGGGGGCTTTTCTAGCAAAGCCGAAAGTCATGCCTTGGCGTCCCTAGCCTTGGGCCGTGCTAGGCTTGCCGCGATGCATGCGTAGCCGTGCTGTGTTGGGCTGTCGAGCCTGAGGGGGTTGCTGCCGGCCCTTTTCTTTTTTCTAATGCAATTTTAATTTAGTTTCTAAGATAAACTTGTAAATTTAGTATAAAATTGTGTAGTTAACCAAAAATTGTGAAACCAATTTTGTTAGGTTTCTAAAATCATGATCTATCTGCTAGTATATTTTGTTCACATAGTTTTATAATATTTTTAGAAGTGATCTAATTAATTTGAGATGCGTAATGTTGTTAAGATATAAACTTGAAGAAATTTTTGTGATAAATTGGTGATAGTGTTGGCTCTAAAATTTTCACAGTAATTTTCTAACATTATTAGGTGCTCACTGTAATTTTTGTAGCTCCATAACAATTAGTTTGCTAAGGTAGCTAAATGAGCCCTAGTTCAAAAATATAAGTTTAATGAATAAAATACCGAAACACCTTGGAATTTTAGAACTAAAACATTTTTCTGGAGATAAAGCCTTACTTGACGACGTGGATACATAGACTAGTACGTTAGTCATTAAAGCTAGCTCATTAGCTTGTAGATTGTAATCGTATTTTATAGTTGTAATTGCCGTTGATTATTTATATCTCTGCGTTGCATCCACGTATATCATAATAGGAACAGCGATGGATCATGAAGTCGACTGAAGTAGCGGAAAAGATGGTGCCTTGATGATCGTGTCACCATGATGGAATGCTAACTGTCGGGGACCAATACTAGGATACATGAAGAGGAGGAGCTAATAACCATCAACATTGATTCATCCAAGCAGTCAAGAGCACGACTACAACTCCAATCGACCCCTAAGTGCGCAAGCTTCACCTTGCTGGGCCTCTAGGGGCGGGCTCCACATCGTCTGACCCTTGGGTTTGCGCTCTGCCTTGCTCAATGTCTGAGGGTGGGCTCCGCCTCTCCTGACACTAAGGCCACGGGCTCTATCTCGCCTAACCTCTGAGGGCTGGCTCCACCTCGCCCGACCTCTAGGGATGGGCTCTGCCTCGCTCGACCCTTAGGTTTACGCTCTGCCTCACCCGACCTCTAAGGGCTGGTTTCGCCTCACCTGACCTCTAAGGCCACATGCTCTGCCTCGCTCGACCTTCGAGGGTTGGCCCCTGCCTCGCCCGACCTCTGAGGGTGGGCTCCGCCTCACCCAACACCGAGACCGCGCGCTCCACCTTGCTTGACATCTAAGGGCTAGCTCCGCCTCGTCCGACCTCCGAGGCCATGGGCACTACCTCGCCCAACCTTTAAGGGCTAGCTCCACTTCGTCCGACCTCTGAGGGCTGGTTTCGCCTCACATAACCTCTGAGGGTGGGCTCCACCTTGTTTGACACTGAGGTCGCATGCTCCACCGCACTCAACCTCTAAGGGCTGGCTCTGCATCGTCCGACATGGAGGCCATGGGCTCCGCCATGCCCAACCTCTAGGGGTGGGCTCTGCCTCACCCGGCCTTTGGGGGAGACTCCACCTCGATCAACCCTGAGGCCAAGGAATCCGTCTCGCCCGACGAAGACCCATACCACCGCCAACCACTCTAGGTCCAAGCGAATGAGCCTAGGTCAACGCTCTGACACCAGGGAGGTGACTGGCTTACCCTGATGTAACCCATGGCCGTGATGGGCCATACCTAGGGATTCACATCAGGAACAGCATTGGGCGTACCAGTGCTGTTCTGCCTAACCCTCAAATGAGCACTAATAGGTGTATCAGTTTACCATGATGTCCGCTAGAACGGAGTGGAGCACCATGACTGGGTGATGAGGCTAGCGTATGGCACCAATGACGGACTGGGCCATGATGTGGAGCTATCCCTACTGACGTCTATAGGGTCAGCGGGACTCACAGTGAAGGAAAAGAAGGACCCAACAATCCTGGAGGACTTCTCCTTCTCATTCTCCTCTTTTCCCCTCCACTGTAACTCGTGCTTTCCCTTGGCCTATAAAAGGGAAAAGCAGGGCATCCCATAGAGGGGGATTGGCATCACAACACATCGCATCAATTGGGACTCGAACCCATTGAACCCCTGAACCGACTAGAACACACAAGCACACAGCTAGGAAGTGACCAAGCCCTCGGCACCCATTCACTCCTCTCATCAGAGACTTGGGACCTATCCTTCTCTCGACTGTTTGTAACTCCTACTATGAACTTTCAGTACTAGTAACATGAGTAGCAGCAACAAACTAGACGTAGGGACATTCTAGCCCGAACTAGTATAAACCTCGTATCCTCTTCGCACACCATCCAAGCCAGACGTATAACATTAGAAATTTACTTGTTGGTGACAACTCGAAAACACTAACAGTTAGCGCGCCAGGTAGGGGCCTATTGCACGTCTCGACATCCACACCAGGCCTCAGATGGGTAATCGCAACTTCATCTAGGGCCCTAGGGCACGCAAGTGCACTTTAGGGGACCTAGACTTCATCAGTCACAATGAAAGGAGAGTTAGGCGTAGATGAAAGCTCTAGTTTGGTTTTAGGTGAATTGATGAAACTGCTAAGTGCGAACCTAGTTTATCAAAGTAATTATGAGATAGGTAGCACATTCTAAGTGGTGAAGCAAATGAAGATCATCACAGTGATGATGGTGATACCATTGTGATGATCAAGTGCTTGGACTTAAAAAGAAGAAAGAGAAAAATAAAAGGCTCAAGGCAAAGGTATAAGTGGTAGGAGCCATTTCATTTCAGTGATCAAAACACTTAGCGAGTATGATCACATTTAGGTTCGATAGCCATACTATTAAGAGGGGTGAAACTCGTATCAAAGTATGGTTATCAAAGTGCCACTAGATGCTCTAACTCATTGCATATACATTTAGGATCTAGTGGAGTGCTAACACCCTTGAAAATATTTATGAAAATATGCTAACACACATGCATAAAGGTGATACACATTGTGTTTAGCACTTGGGAACAAGGGTTTGAAACTTCACCGACGGGCAGTCCAACTGTGCCACCGACGCCCTATACAAAAAAGATAGGGTTTCACAGAGTGGACCGGATGCTGGCCTCAATTGGACCAGCATGTCCGGTTAGTGGAAGTAGTGAAGACACTATCATCGGTGTTCGACCGGACGCTAGGTCACTTCGTGACCGGATGCGTGATGGGTACGTCCGGTCCCACTGACATGTCAACACAGGGAAGAGGAGAAGGACCAGACACTGATACTGTGTACGATCGTGATCGACCAGATGTGTTCGGTTGTAGTTGAGCAGCTCTAGGATCTCTCTGGACTCGACCATACGCTGCCCCTCCTATGTCCAGCTATGATCGAACTGACGTGTCCGGTTGTCATTTGGCTCTCTCGGGACCTCTCTAGAAACGATCGGACTCGGTAGAGGTGCGTCTGGTCTTGGCACTATGCTATGTCTAGTCATAACTTAACCGTTAAGATTGGGTGCTCAACATTTGAAGTAAGGGATGATGTGGTGGCCATCCATTGATCAGACGCTGGCAGGGTGCATCTAGTCGCCTTGATTTTCAGTGAACAAAGGAGCCAACAGCTCTATTCGTGGGGGCTCTCCATTTAAGCCCCATGGCCAGTTCAAGCTCACTCTCTTGGCCATTTGCATTGACATAGCAACCTTATGAGCTTAGTCAAAGCCCTCCCACTTATCTACATCATTGATTCATTATCTTTGTGAGATTGGGAGAGAATCTAAGTGGATTGCTTGAGTGTTTGCATCTAGAGGCACTTGGTGTTTGTGTTTTGCTGTAGGATTTGCTTGTTACTCTTGGTGGTTGCCACCACCTAGATGGCTTGGAGCAGCGAGGATCATCGAGCGAAGGTTGGTGATTGTCTCTGGCTCCGATTATGAGGAGTTCTTGACCTTTCCCCGATGAAGAGCCAAAAGGTACTCTAGTAAATTAGTTCGTGGCTTGTGTGATCCTTATCTTATGTTGGTTATGTGGCACCTATATTGAGGGTTTGGCATGTGATGCCAATTAGCGTGTGAACCTCCAAGTGAGTGAATCGCCACAACTGAGGACTAGCTTATCGACAAGCAAGTGAACCTCGGTAAAAATCATTGTGTCATCATTTGATTCCGAGGTAATTGGTCTTCATTGGTATTCATTCATGTTATTGATTGGTTCATTCCTCGACATGGTAGTATAACTATCTTGCTCTCTCTTTATATTACCGCAAACTAGTTATCAAGCTCTTTAGTGTAGTTAGTTATGAGAGCTTGTTAGTTTGGCTTAGTGTGGCTTTTTAGTTAGCCTTTGAGAGCACACTAACTTAGTGTAGTAACATAGCCATTATATGGATAGATACTATAGAAACTAGACTTGTGGTAGGTGGCTTGCATTTTTAGTAGGATAGCGCAACACTCGCTTCAACTCATATTTGTCTAATCAGGTTTGTTAAGTGTTGTTGTAGAAAATTTTAATAGGCTATTCACCCCCCTCTAGCCCTTAAGGACCTTTTAGCAGGCTCCCGTCGCCGTCCAACCTCTCCACTCCGCCAGCCTTGGCGTGATCGCCGATCACCCTGGGCATTTTTTCACCGAAAACCGAACACCGAACCGAACCGAACCAAAACCGAACCGAATAGTCGGTAGTTCGGTTTTTCGGTTCGGTTTTGGTTTCCAGTTCTGTGAAGTTCGGTGTTCGGTTTTGGCTTTGGTTTCTATGCCATACCTGAACCGAAGTATCGAGAAACCAAATAGTCAGTAGTCCTGCTGGCTGGAACCTATTTTTTCCTGTTGTTTATCAAAACTGATGGAGTACTGTGGTTTATTATCAAGAATGAACTACAAATTTGTAATATTTGATTTGAGCATTGAATTGTTAAGTTTGTAACAGTCTTGAGTCTTCAAATAATATACTATGTTGTGCTGCCAGTTCTAAATCATGTCTGATGTTTTCTTGCATCGGTTTATTCGGGTTTAACCAAAAACCCAAACTAAAAAACCGAACCAAAATTGGTCGGTTTTTGGAATTTTAGCAAACCGATCAGGGGGTCATTTTCTGGAAACCAAAATTTTGAAAAACCGAATAAATCACGACACCTAGGCTGAATCACCGAGGCACTAGGGGAGTAGTAGCTTGCAAGCACCAGAGGCCCACTGCCCTAGGTCCAACCAGCTCCTCGGCTTCAACTACGGGAGGTTAGAGCGCCAGCTCGGTGCCTTCCTATGACCCCAACCATCCCGAGAGGACCTGAGACACCCCACCTTTTTGTTCGCCAACATCATGGTCCAGCTGTCGGAGGAGAGCCACTCTCTCTGACATACCCCATCTAGAGCGCCCCGATAGCGCTCCTGTCCAGTCTCCGCAATGCCATAGAGACCGATGGCCATCCTATGGCGTAACGCACGCCTCCATCCCCCGTGGACCACGAGTTCATGGGGATGACCAAATATATCATGGAGTCTTTTCACGGCCACCTCGCAGGAGAATTAGAGTCGCCCTCTGGCTCTGACTTTAGTAGGGGGAGCCATCACCCCTCTCGTGAGTGTTTCATGATGGGTACCCCCAAGGGACATGTCGAAAGCATCCACGAGGAAGAGGCTACCCAATGAATGACCTCGACGACAGGGTCAAGAGGGATGTAGGGGCCCCACCTCACCTACGGGTGGAGCAGCTAAAGGCCCAACACTAAGAGCTTGAGGAAGCATGACTCTAGCTTGAGCAGGAGCACGCGCAGCTCGATTGAGAGATCGAGCGCCATGGATGCGTTGGGCGCACGTGTGCCATGGCCTATGATGCGAACTTGAGGATCATTAAGGACGATGAAGCCCTCCCGCACTTTGCCTGAGCAGGCCAGAACATCGCTACGGTAGCAGCCTTGCTTCGTGGGCTTCTAGGGCCTTACATCCAGTGTTTCTCCCAGTAGTGCAACGAGCTTCCCAATGTCGCCAACGCTGACATCCTAGGAGCCTTCTTATCTAGGACCACCTATGAGTCCCTGGCTCATAATCTAGGACGTAAGGGTCCATGGACCACCAAGGAGCTCCTCGACATTACCACTAGCCATGCCTCAGGGTGTGGAGGCGGCCAGGAGCGATCTTCGACCGCCTCAAAGGCAAGGCGAAGCGGGACAAGGACGCCTGACAAAGGCGCCTCCAAATGTCCCATCAAGAAGAAGAATAGGTAGCGGCACAAGGGCTCGCTCATGGCCACCGCTGACCGCAAGGGGGCTAGAAGCCCATGGAGGGTACCCTGAACCATTCTTTCCCCATCGAGCACCTATACAAGGACTATGACCTCTTGAAGCGGTTCTTATCCGGAGGCTCCAACAAGGGGGAGCATAGGAAGGAGCCCAGGTAGATGAAGCAGTGCAACGTTGCCCTCCTCTACTTGGCCAAGTACTAGCAAGCGTTGCGCCAGTACCAAAGCTGGCGAGTGTGGGGTCAGGCCTTCAACTGTCGGGGATCTGGTGCTCCGCTTTGTCTAGAGCAGCAATAATCGCCACAAGCTCTCTCCACCATATGAGGAACTATACATTGTCACAGGGGTGCTCCGACCAAGCGCCAACAAGCTCAAGGCCATCGACGATGAAGTTTTCATTCAATGCCTAGAACATTGAGCAGCTACGTCACTTTTACCCTTAATATACGCACACTTTCTCTTATTAGTATCATTATCAACTCCCCGATCTTTAGGTGATGCCTGACCCTAGCAACGGGAAAGGGTCGGGTCTCACTTAGGGGCTAATAAGAGCATATCTATCTAGGTAGACAGTCTCCACGTCTGACCCTTTCTCACAATTAAGACCTAGAAGTAAAGTTTACAGAAACAAACGCTAAGTAAAACTAGTCGGACTACGAGAAACCTATGCCTCGATGGCTACGATGCCTTTGCTCACCAGCGTGATCATAGTTTTTTTTCGCACCCCTGGCTTTTTGACCTTAGCCGTGGAAAGAGTCGGCGCACATTTAAGAGTCTATCCGCCTGTTGAACTTTCTTCGTGCCCTGACCCCCTCTCACGTTGAGAGCTAGAACTAGGGATATAGTAACAAACTATGATTAAAACTAGTCAGACTATGAGAAACCTATGCCTTAGTGGATACGACATCTTTGCTCACCAGCGTGATCAGAATTTGTTCACCCACACCCCGAGCTTTATGGCCTTAATGATGGAAAGGGTCGGGGCGCACCAACCTTTTTATATGAAAGGGGGAGAAGGGCTAAAAACTATTTGGCCATAACAAAATCTAAGAGCTTGTCCATTTATTATGAGTTCATTGCCTGGCTTATCTGCCTAACTAAGTTTTTGGGTAGGATGTTCTCATCCTCAATCTCCTCAGGTAAGTCCTGTCTCAGCGGGAAACACAAGTCGATCAGACAGCTTGGCCGCTACCGAGAGACGGGTAGGGAGTAGCAGGATGTCCCACACGGGTAATGTCGACCCCGTCACGAATGACGTACCTGGACTCTGCTCAAACTTATCTAGTAAGAGCTCCCTGAACCCATTAATTGTGCCATCAAGGTAAGTCCTGCATCGACAAGGTCACCCTTAATTTGCGCACTGTTTTCTCTTATCAATTTCGCTATCGAGCTTCTGACCCAAGCAACTGACAAGGGGTCAGGCCTCACTCGGGGGCCTAGTAGGAGTATCTATTCGCTAGACATTCTTTATGCCCAACCCCTTCTTACATTAAAAAACTAGAAGCAGGGTGTACGAAAACAAACTCTGAGTAAAACTAGTCAGGACTATGAGAAACCTACGCCCCAGTGGCTATGATGTTTCTGCTTACCAGCGTGATCAGAGTTTTTGTCCCTACACCCTAAACTTTAGCCTATGCCTTCTCAGGAAGAGTTTAGAGGAGCCCACCTATGGAATCTCCATCGAGGAGAGGCTAGTAGGTCACCCAAAGATGATCGGAATGACTCTAGCCACTATCGAGAGATAGGTAGGGAGCAGCTGGAATGTCCCATGCAGGTCACACCAACTCCGCCACGAACGACGGACCCCCACTTTTCTTTTCCATTGCATGATCATTCATTCATCCATTCTCATGCATGCATTCATACATTCCTTCATACATTCATCTCATACATCCAAGCATTGTATATGCAATTACTGCATCACAACGCTTCACGTGTCACGTCACAAATCAGGTAGTCAGTCTCATTCGACGTGAGCGGCAACCGACCGAGGTTCGAAGGCTGGCCACGTGAAGGGCTCGAGGCCACCTCATGCCAAATAGAGCTAGGGGAGAAAAACATAGATGAGCCCCAGTGGCCTTGCCCTGACCCCTGCTCAGAATTGGACAGGTACATCTAGACCTTTCTCGTTCGATCCTAACCTCGAGCCAAGCCCACAGAATCTCCATCGAGAGAGAGGCCAGCGGGCCACCTAATGTCACTCTCTGGAGTGACATGGGCATCTACCGAGAGGCGGGTTAATGAGTAGTGGAATACCACATGAGGGCTATGCTGACCCCATCAGCGGATGATGGACCCATATTCTACTCGAACATGCCCGTTAGCGAGCTCATCAAGCGTGACACTCGAGCCATCAAGGCAAGTGTCGTTAGCTCAGCCTCTCTAGTTGTGAAAACCATCGATGGGGTGACACATAAAATATGGCCAACCCCCACCAAGCCCCACGGGGCTCGGGGGATCGAGCTGCCCGACCCAAACTCAAGAATCCACCTGACCAGGGTTCGAAGGCTAGCCAACGAAGGGCCTGAGGCCACCTCACGTCGAACAGAGCCAGGGGAGAAAATGTAGAGGAGCCCCAGTGGCCTTTGCTAGACCTACTCACAAGCGGACAGGGTCATGTCAACCTTCTCGTTCGATCCTAACGTCGAGCCAAGCCCACTGAATCTCCATCAAGGAGAGGCCAGCGGGCCACCTGAGTCGCTTTCCGGGGTGACACAGGCATCTGTCGGGAGGCAGGTTAAGGAGTAGTGCAATGCCACATGAGGGCTATATCCACCCAGTCACAAATGACAGACCTAGATTCCACTTGAACCTGCCCGATAGCGAGCTCACCGAGCACGTTACTCAAGCCATCGAGGCAAGTGACGTTAGCTCAACCCCTCTGGTTGCGGAAAACATGGATGGGGCGATGATCATAAAGACGAGCCGACCCTCAACCGGACTCCTGCTACGCGTGGGGGCTCGAGGAAAGTTGGACTCGTAAGGAGACCGAATGCGTAGTCACAGAACAATGGCTCAAATCCTAGGGAGGGGATACACACGAAAACAAGAGATGCTTTCTCCTAGTAGTTTGGCTACCTTCTCCTCGATCTTTAGTGACACCCGACCCTAGCAACGGCAAGCGATTAGGTCTTACTCAGTGTCTAATAAGGGTATACATACACCCTTTCTGAAATAGTCACCATGCCCAACACCCTTCCTCACGTTAAACCTAGTAGCAAGGTCTACGAGAAACCTATGCCCCAGTAGCTACGGACACTCTTGCTTACCAGCGTGATCAGAGTTTCCCTCTTACACCTCGAGCTCTACGGTCTTAACAAATAGAAGGGTTAGAACGCACCAAAACAAAAGAACAGACTTGGTCAAATGAAACAAAATAAATAGTTTGTTTAAATGATACACAAGGGTCAGCACTTGTCCGTTGATTACAAAAACGATCGACCTATTTCACTAACTAACCCCTCCAAGGGAGAACTATGCCTTCGATCCTGTCTGCCAAGTCTTTGCGAAAGGGGAGCCACCACCTGCTTCCATCTTCTCTAGCTCATAGACTTCATAGCCAGGCACAAAGCCATGGACTCATCATCTCCTAGATCAATGTTGTTCCCATAGTGAGAACGAGCAATTGCGAAGGATTGATTGACCTCGGTGCGAAGGGCATTCCCCTCGAGCTGGTGTACCCACTGGTGTGATCTCGATGGTAGGGGCCACGAGCGAGCTGGTCCCCTTCGACCGTACCACCTCAAAGTTCATCGTAGACCACTCCGAGGGCGGTGCTTAGGATACAAAACTCGTTGCTCTCCACCTGAACATTCCTCCTCGCCTCGACGTGGTCCACGGCTAGCCCGCTAGAAACGCTCTCGGCCTCTAGCTTTTGGGTCATCACATTTCTGAGCTCAGCCTAGAGGGAGCTGACCTTCTGCTATGCGTGTCGCGCTCTTGGTAGGCCTGGTCACACTCTCGAAAGGCCTGGTCACGCTCCTCACGAGCTGCGCCATGCTCCAAGTGGAGCCTCTCCATGGTCTAGAGCAGTTCATCCCTGCTCCTTGCATAGCTAGGTGACCACCATGGCCTCTAGGCTCGCCCTCTTCTCTAGGGTCACGAGCTTCTCCTCGTCCCCCAGCTTTAGCTCCCTTTCCTTCTTAACCCCGGCTAGAAGGTCGAGGATCCGCTGGTGGGTCTCGGTGTCCTTCTAGAGCAGCTTGTCCCTCTCCTTCCTAACCTTGGTGGCCTCCTCATCGTCCATCCATGACATCACCGCTAAGGCCTCGAACACCTTCTCAACCTCGTCAGGGTCCCGATGGGCCTCGGCCACCCATGACTAAATATTGTCTGCCTCCTCAGCGAGGTGAGTCAGCTCAGGCCACCCTCTACTAGGTGGCAACAAGCTGAGCGGTCACCTCCTCGAGTAGTCACGCACCTCCTCAATAAGGTGGTCTAGGGTCTCCTTCTATTCATGAAGAAACTAAGACTTTCCTCGGCTACGAGCGATAAGGGACTGAAGAGAGACAATAGTCATGATACAAAAAAATATATAGAGAAAGAAAAAGGGTAAGAAGCAGGATTAGGCAAATACCCAGCCAGAAGGAATGAAAACATCATGCAAGGCACCCCTGGCATGGTCTAGGGCTTCCAGCATGAACGAGATCCCTACGTTGAGGCTCTCCCACTCCATGCTCTTGGTGGCATCATTGAGGGTGAAGAGCGTCGATGCCAGATCCAGCGGATTTGTTCAACAGAGCAGGGGCTGCCCCGTATGGGCGAGTCGCTGCCTACCAACATCAGCGCTAGGGATGGCTCCCCGCCAGCTCCAAGCACCGCTGACCCTTCTCGTTGTGACATTCTCGCTAGGACACTCCCTCCAGCAATGGAAGGGGTCAATGGTATGTACACCAACCCTTCTCCTAGCACCACGATGTCCAGAAACCCTCGGTCGAGTCCCCCTCCATTGGGCCCACGCCAGGCACCGTCGCTTGGGCCACCGATGGCACGGGTCAGCCAGTGCCTTAGGAGCCACCATGGTTGCGTCCGGCTATGGCCGCCTATCATAGCCACTGCCACCTCCACCTGCATCAGCGAGGCCTCGACCGACTATGTCACGCTCGCCACGGTTGGCGCAATGAGCACGGTAGACAGCCCCATCCACCCCGTCGTTAGCAGCGGTATCACCGCCATCGTCGGCTGCTCTACGACCTCCGAAGGTGCCCCCTTGATCCCCCATGTTCGCCCATCCCACCGAGGGCATGGGCGCCACCATGGGCAGTGCCTGTCCATCTAGAGACATAGTCGCACTAGCGTCGCTCCCGCCTAAAATAGGCGTGACGCCAGCCAATGGCTGCCTCGTCACCTGAAGGGTGATGTTTTTCTTTGGCACCAGCACCAAAGGATTCCACTACCTGCCGACACTACAAATGGCCAAAAACATAAGTCACGATGAAATCTGATAAAAACAAGGAAACACAGAGGAGCGAATAACTCACCTCCGCCCCATCGGGTGGCAGATACATTTAGGGGGTGAGCCCCCAACCTCTACTCCACCTCATCGGGGCAAGGCCATTTTGATCCCACCCCCTGCTCCTAGGCAGAGGGGCTCGCTCCCCTTGACTCTTAGGGTGCGATGGCAGAGCTACCTGCCTCCACCGACATCTCAGGCTCGGTAACAGAATTGCCCACTCCTGTTGACTCCTGAGGGAGGCCGATGGTACGTACCGCCTCCACCGGCTCCCCGAACGTACCCTCCCCTCTATGGAACGGGAAGGGTCCCGACTCCTACAAGGACAAACTAATACCTGTCAGTGCATCCTCATTCTCTAGAATGTCCCACTCGACATCGTCGGCTACCTCATTGTCATCGCCATCAACATCATCGTTGTTGTTGTTAGTGTCCTCCACTGTTCCTGCGCCTGCAGCTTACGTAGCCTCTTCCTCTTCTTATCCTCCTTCACCTTCCTTAGCCGCTTGCCCATGATGTGATTCACCGCCCTCACAGATGAATCCCTCGACAATGGTGCTAGGTGATCCATGAGGATGAGGTCCCTCGGCTGGCCCTGCTCCTCTGAAAGTTAGTATCAAGAGGTTAGGAAATCGATTGAAGAGAAGGCAGAAGGGGAAACTTACGAAGATGACATGGCCTGGTTCCAGCTGCATTGGAGGATGTCCCAGCACCAGGAAGACGAAATCAAGGGGGGTACCCGCATGGTCCCATGATCTCAGGTTGGGGAGCACCTCCTTAATGTGTTGCACAATCTCGGAGTTGGGGAGCGTTGCCTCGATGAGCGCAATTCCATCGAACAATGCCTTGGACGCCATCGCATATAGCAGGAGTGCTCATGTCATCAATGGCACCACCCTCCTTGCGTGGTAGGCCCCGATCATGCCTGGCCCCTTTAGGTCACTCTTATTGAGGATGTGCATGGCGGTGATATGGTCCCGGATCTTCTTGTCCTTCTCTGGGATGCCCTACTTCCTCCATGACTCTAGGACCTCTTCGATCAGGCGCTTGATGAACTCCGTTAGAGGGGCACTGGCATCGTTCTTGAGATAGAACCACTATGAGTGCCACCCCTTGTTGGACGTCGAGAGCCGCATGGGCGGGTGCTCGTCGACCCGATTGTTGCAAAGCTAGATGCCAGCGCACCCCATCGTCATATGCAGCTCCTGCCTATCGCTCTTCTCTCTCTTCTTCTAGAGGGTGATAGCGAAGAAGTACCTCCACAGATCGAAGTGGGTGCTGATCCCTAGGAACCCCTCACATAGGGCGATGAACACCGCCATGTGCTGGATCTCGTTGGGGTTGAGACGTTGTAGCTAGATCTTGTAATAATGCAGCAGCCCCTGAAGAAATTTATAGGTAGGGGTCATGAACCTAGGCTCATGGAAGTGGGCGACACCACATAGTTATTGGGTGGTGATGGTAGATCCTCCTCATTGGGCAGTAGCCACTCCTAGACCAAGGTCCATAGGCAGAGAAGACCATGACTGGTCGAGGCCTTCCATGCATTGAAAGGTGATGTCATAGCAGGCACCACGGATCCATTGGAGGTGGGGGCGGACGGATGCGAGCTCGACGGTGATAGGGATGCGGAGGTAGGAAACCTAAGTGATCGGCTGGCAGCGGTCATCGCTACTGAAGGCAAGGATGCAAGGTATGGAACCCTAGGGGCGAACCCTTTGGTTTTATAGGGGCGATAGGTGTGAGGAAACCAACTGCTCACCTAGATCTCCAGTGCCTGCCTCAATCTACCACCACTGTCTCATTGCAGGACGCACACATGCAATCTCTGTCCGTTCCCTCAGTAAACTCAGTCGGACAGTTTCACCTCTCTAGACGGGACCACGACCCATCACAGGTAAGGGATACGGAGCTAAAAACTCTACTTCGGCCCGTCTAGGCCCAAGAGTTCGAAGGTTGGCCCACTAACAGGGTTCGACAACCCCTCTAGGCGCCTTTTTGAAGTAAGGACTGGAAAGGGATGGGCCCGCTTTATGGCCAGCACCTAGGTGCACGAGCGCCGTAGGCATCCTAGCCCATGTTCGAGTCTCGTTTAGAAATAATCCATAGTTTTTTCCTCAAAAGAAAGACAGAATGCCCTCAAGACCAGGTCGAACGGACCTGAGAACTATATGGATTGACCGCCAAGGGTCTGGAGTCAGTCACCAGTTGACCCTAGCCGGATCCCCACGAATGGGATACCGGGGCCCCACTCGGACTAGCCAGTTAATAGCTCACCGGGTGCCATAATTCATCCTTAAAGGAAAATCGTGGCATGACTCGGCCCCTCCATTTTTATTGGAAAAAATGCTTTAGGGAAGACAATCATAGAGATGAACCGATCCTCGATCAGGCCCCTGGCTATGGGAAGGGGCTCGAGGAAAGGGAATCACCGCCCCCTAGATGACATTGTGGGGAACAAAAGAAGGCCAAGGCCTTCAGAGTCCTCTCGTTCGGAAAAGCCTTCAAAAGAGTATTCTACTCCTCTGCAGACCTAGGGGCTACTGTCAGGGGACCAATACTAGGGTACCTGAAGAGGAGGAGCTAATAACCATCAACATTGATTCATCTGAGCAGTCAAGAGCATGACTATAGCTCCAATCGACCCCCAGGTGTGCAAGCTTCGCCCCGCTCGGCCTTTGGGATGGGCTTCGCCTTGCTCGATCCATTTCGTTTGCACTCCGCCTCGCCCGACACTAAGGCCATGGGCTCTACCTCGCCTGACCTCTAAGGGTTGGCTTCGCCTCGCCCGACACCAAGGCCGCAGGCTCTGCCTCGCCTGACCTCTAAGGGCTGGCTCCGCCTTGCCCGGCCTCTAGGGGTAGGCTCCACCTTACCCAACCCTTAGGTTTATGCTCTACCTTGCTCGACGTCTAAGGGTTGGCTCTGCCTAGCCTGACCTTCAAGGTCATAGGCTCCGCCTCGCCTGACCTCCAAGGGCTGGCTACGCCTCGCCCAACACCAAGGCCGTGCACTCTGCCTCGACCGACCTCTGAGGTCACAGGCTCTGCCTCACCCGACCTCTGACGGCTGGCTCTACCTCGCTCGACCTCTGTGGGCAGGCTCTGCCTTGCCCAACACCGAGGCCACGGGCTTTGCCTCACTCGACCTCTGAGGGCTGGCTCTGCCTCACTGACACCGAGGCCACGAGCTCCGCCTCGCTCGACCTCTAGGGGCAGGGTCCGCCTCGCCTGGCCTCTAGGGAGGACTCCGCCTAGACCGACCCCAAGGCCGGGGGATCCATCTCGCCCGACGAAGACCCATACCACCGTCAATAGCTCAAAGTCTAAGCAAATGGGCCTAGGTCAAAGCTCTAACACCAGAGAGATGACCAACACACCCTGATATAACCCATGGCCATGACGGGCTATATCTGGGGATTCACATCAGGAACAACGTCGGGTGTATCGGTGTTGTTCTGCCTAACCCTCGAACGAGCACTGATAGGGCAGTCAGTTTACCACGACGTCCTGCTAGGATGGAGTGGAGCGCCATGATCGGGAGACGATGCCTGCG
Organism: Miscanthus floridulus; assembly: GCF_019320115.1. Classification (NCBI taxonomy): domain Eukaryota; kingdom Viridiplantae; phylum Streptophyta; class Magnoliopsida; order Poales; family Poaceae; genus Miscanthus; species Miscanthus floridulus. The sequence goes on along the minus strand of NC_089583.1, from coordinate 110,220,639 downwards.
CATGGCAGCTAATGACGGACAGGGCCATGACATGGAGTTGTCCCTATTGACATCTATAGAGTCGGTGGGACCCACGTGAAGGAAAAGAAGGACCCAACTGATCCTAGAGGACTTCTTCTCCTTCTCGTTCTCCTCTTTTCCCTCTACTATAACCCTGTGCTTTCTCTTGGCCTATAAAAGGGAAAGCAGGGTGTCCCATGGAGGGGGACTGGCATCACAACACATCTGCATCAATTGGGACTCGAATCCATCGAACCCTGAACCGACCAAAACACACAAGCACATAGCCAGGAAGGGACCGAGCCCTCGGCACCCAGTTCGCTCCTCTCATTAGAGACTTAGGGACCTATCCCTCTCTTGACCATTTATAACCACTACTATGAACTTTTAGTGCTTGTAACATGAGCAGCAGCAACGAACTAGACATAGGGATATTCTGCCCAAACCAGTATAAACCTCATGTTCTCTTCGCACACTATCTGAGCTAGACGCGCAATATTAGAAATTTACTTATTGGTGGCAACTCGAAACACTGACACTAACTTTTGGTTATATCTTACCTAGGCAAGTCTCGGTGCATAACCTTTATTATTCTTCACTTTATTTTATACTTGTGCATTAAGTTTTAAGGAGTTAAATGAAACCCAATTGCATATATATCCTTATCCTTTGACTCCTACTAGTCCTTATCCTATGACTCCTACTAGTATGTTAGGATCGTGTAGATTGCTATACTATAGGACCCGGTAGAAGTCGAGTGATTACCTGTCACTCGCGAGAGATTGGAAAGATATTATTGTTGTTATTACATTACTATCACATGGAATATATATGAATGTTATTTGAAGACTGGGCGGAATGGTACTTTAGATCTAGACTTAGTTAGGCATTAAAGCAAGGCTCGGATTGCACTTGTTCCGCCTATGTCGATTGAGGACCGTTCGATGCTGTGGATAGTAGACAGGTCATAGACTTATTATCCTAAACACATACTTGCTTATAGAAGCAGGAAGGCTCGTTACGCTCTTGTCGCAGGTTCCTGCTCTTTTTGGACCAACTAATTGGAGGCAGGAAAAGGTGGAGGTGAAAGCACCATACTGAGACCGGGTCTCAAGTGTGGGGGCTTAGAGTCCAAGTTTGGATGGGGACCTGGACCTCATGACATGAGTGGAATGGGTTGGTCTTGTTTGTGCCTAGGGTACAAACGGGGTGTGTGTTTCGAGATACCCTAGCTGGGATACATTGGTTCACGAATCGCTATTTTTGTGAGACGGTACAACTTGGCTATGGTCTAGCACCGTAGTAAGAACTAGAATATGAAAGATGGTAAAATGGTTCTGATTGCTCACCACCTACTTGAAAGTAGCATATGCGCTTACATAGAATGGTTAGCTAATGAAGTAATCATGACTACTAATAAAACTTGACGGTAAGGATGAACTATTAGTAATGCTTTTCGCAAATAAAAAGAAAACAACAAACCCATATTGCCTATTATATCCTTGAGAGTCGAAAAACTATTCCCACTAGTCGGGTAAGTCTTGCGAGTACATTATGTACTCAGAGTTTATTTTACCCCTATTGCAGGTGCAGCTTGAGGAGTAGCTCTTGTATGGAGGATTCTTCTGGTGGATACAGACGGATCCTTGTATCGTTTCTGCCAGATGTTTATTTTCTTTCCGATGTCTAATTATCGCACTCTGAACTCTAGTATTGTAATAAATAATTTTTAAGAACTCTTGTTGTATGAAATGGACTAAGTATTATAAGCTCGTACTTATTATTGGATTCTGGATATAAAATGTGGATTGATTCGAGTTCTCCCGTGGGGTGTGCTCGACGGAACTGTCCGGTATAGCTAACTTTTAGGGTGCTTAGTGTCTAGTGGAAGACGAGCGCATCTGAAAGCATGTTATTTTGGACGGTTCTGCCACATCGCGCCCGCCTGAGGATGGGGTCGGAGGGATGAGCGACCTTCGTCGGGGCTCCTCGCCGGGCGTGGGACCTCGCCGCCACCGAGGAATGGGAGAGCAGCGTCCGACAGGTGACCTCGTGCGGCCATTCATGGGGCTTCTCGCAGTCGGACCTGGGACCTAGGGGCAGAGGCGGTGAGGGGCGGTGGAGCTCGCGCGGAGGGAGGCGTGGCCGGTGAGGAACGTGCCGGCCTGGGCTGCAGCCGGCTGGGATAGGTTAGGCAGAGTAGTGGTGGCTGGCGGGTCACGATTCTCTCACGGTCGCAGATGCGGAAGGGGCAATGGGAACGGACGCGAGGCGGAATAGAAAAGAGTGAAACACTATTTTCTTCTCATAACTGGTGACAGGTGGGTAATTTTTGGCTCAAAAGCTAGTAAAAGCAGGGGTGGAGGTGTTTTTAGATTTGTACTACAGTGAAAGCTGCTTTTAGGCAAAAGCAGATGTGACTTTTGGACCCTTTCGTTAAGCTTTTGGCTTTTTGGGGGCAAAAGCCACAGCCAAAATCCCAACTAAACCGGGCCTTAAAACATTGTTCACTTTTGACATAAAAATATAGGGGGGAAACTATGGAGGCAGTTAAAGAATGTCTATGTTCTTATTTTTATCGGCCAACTTTTCGAGAACGGTTATAAAAGTTATTAAATATCGTGGGACCTTTTCTTGTTGACTCTTTGTCCTTTGTGTAGCAAATCTGCATCAAAAGGGTGAAAACAAAGGAAAAAAACCAACCTGTTTTTTTTATGTGACAACGTAAAAACGACCTGCCTTGTGCTGAGTTGGAGAGGCCCCTTATTAGTTTGTCTGCCTCCGCTCCCTGATGCTGAAGTCCAACTAAATGCTATGCTTCCCCAAGCAAATACATTTGGGCCATGTGGGTGCAATGGTGGTCCATTCATACCCATAGAAAAAAGCAAAATACTAGGATTAGCCATATGGGTAGGCCATGACCCATGTTCTACAACTTGCCCTTTTCCTTGGATTCTTTTGGTTGATACCTCCAAGCAATCATGGAACTGTGATAGCCTAATCACAATTATAGGCACATCAAAGAGATGTAAAGACCTTTGTATTTTTGTCAAGAAAAAATCAAGCACCTTATGAATGAGTCCATAATGGTTTTGCAATGCAAATAGCATGGGTAATTTAGAAAACTATAAAAGTGGTGCCTCGGAATATGCTAGACTTGGTTTATCTTGGTTGATCCAAGTGGTCCTCAAATTCCAAATCCAATTATCCCCTGAAAAATGCTAAATGGCATCACATGAGGGCATACATACTAGTTCTTCCATGTATTTGTTTTGGACCGAGTGTTATCCATTGCCGTCGCTAGATAAAGAGAGTACTAATCCGTGGAGTCCCTTGCCAAAACCCAAAACAAATACTCCTCGTTTTAAATTATAAGACGTTTCGACTTTTCTAAATATATTATTTTCACTATGTATTTAGACACGGTGTATATTTAAGTGCATAGCAAAAACTATATAGCTAGAAAGCCAAAATAATTTATAATTTAGAATAGAGTGTTCCTTGTAGGTTTGACATATCACTTGACTCAGCCAACTTGCCATGTTGTCCCTTACCCTCTGATCCTCTTCATGTGGCATGCTGCGGCTGCAGCTGCAGTATTTAGAATTTATAAATAGTGTATAAAACCAATCCTGAAAATCTTTCGCGTGCGCATATAAATACCCCTATTATCTATGGCTCCGTTCGGCTCGCTGAAACTTGGCTGAATTGGCGGAAAAACATTGTTCTGGCTGAATTGTTGTGAGAGGAAAATATTGTTCTGGCTGAAAAAAACAAACTGAATAGTGCGGATTATAAGATAAGCCGAACGGGACCTATATATATATATATAGCTACTGTGCTGCCTTTCCTTGTCATAAAATAATGACAGGTAGTTTCAGCACATGTGGAGTTGATACAAGCTAGAGCTGCAACCTTTAGTTTATTATTATATATATCTCCGTTTAGTCATCTGTTGTTAATCCTCTCGTTTTAACAAAGTGGGGTCGGAAGATCTGAAGGATTTTTATTCCGGCAGTAGGTGGACGCGGCCAGCATTCATCAAGCTGTAGTGAATCGTCCCCGTCCGGTGAAAGCCATGGATCGTAACATCCGGCTTGACTTCCACGGTACTAGATGTTGAAACCACACGATCTCTTCCAAGTTTACACAGCAATGGCAACATCCTGTGCCTACAAGTAACTGCACCCATCGTGTTTTTTTTAATGTTTGCCAGGTGACCAGATTAACTTGAGAAATGCGCTGGTTTTTGGATAATGCTAGCTAAACTTCGTCGGCAGTACTCACGTAATGGCTGGCTGCAGCAGGAGACAAAACAGTAAGTGCTGGTCGGTAAACTGGGTCATTACCAGCAGCTCAGTGCCTGTTTGATGAGTTTCAGATTCTTAAAAAACCAGTTTTTGCTTTTAGTTTCTAAAATATGAATTCTGAGTAAAAACGGGTGATGTGTTTGGATCCTAGTTTTTAAGAATCTTATTTACTGTATCAACAGTTTCTTGTTTTAAAGAATCTGAAAAAAAAACTGACACACGAAACTAAATAAAGATTTATCCGGTTTTAAAAATCAGATTCTTACAAACCGTAGGATAAGTACTGGTTCGTGAAAAATAGCATGTTCGGTCGGCTAATTTGTATTGTTGTTGGTTCGTGAAAAAATACTATTAATTAATTTATATGAGAAAAAAATACTATTTAACTAAAAACTTACGATCGCTTACAACACGCAAACGAACGTGCGGAGGGCCTCAACCTACCACTGTGGGTCTGGGCCTGTGCCTCTGAAAGTCTGAAGCCAGTGGGGCAGTGGCCTCTTAGGGCCTGTTTGGAATGCGGGATTTTTTTCCCATTCCTGCGTTTTTCCTATAAAATTGAACTGATTCCTGTAAAATTCCTGTGAGATTCCTGTGAAATTCCTGCGTTCCAAACAGGCCCTTAAAAAAGGACAAGCCACAAGCCAGCACACCGATCCGAGTCCGACCGTCCAGGCGGCAGAAAACCATAGGCCACGCGCGGTGTCCGCTGCGGCAGCCCCGCGGCGCACATGCCCCCCTCGTGGCCGCACCAGTGACGCCACGCTGCCCGCGGGCCCGGACGGGGTGGTGGACCGTGGACGGACGGGCGGGCGGTACACGCCGCCCCGTACGGAATCCCCAAGCTTGTACGGCGACGGCACCCGCGCTGGCTCGCGCGCCTTTTTTTTTTTTTTTCGCCTCCGCGTCGTGACTAAAGATGGCAATAGGCCATACACGACGGCTATTTATCTATTAGAGAATAGGGATGTGAATCTTTACTCGCGGGTATTTAAATAGATAAGAATTTATCTTCGACGGGTATAACACGTACAGGAACGTTTTCTGTTTATCCGTTTCGGTTACCTGTTGGGAACCCGACTATTTAAGCTGTCATGCGAGTATTAGGCCCAAAGAAGCTCAACATAGGTATTTTGGCCCAAATCTGAATAATCATATATATAGTTTGTGTGTTCTAGGAACCATAGTTCAATTTTTCCTCACCATCTCCGCTAGCAGCACAAGCACGCCTGCCTCACGAGCGCTCGTACCCCTCGCTTCCTCAGTTTGGTCTCTCTGTCACCTTTGCTCGTCCTCCTCGTAACCTCGCTCCTTCTCCTCGGCATCTCCAAGACTACAACACTTATACCCGGGTGAAGAAGAAACGTCTCCGATTGCAAAGCTGCGACCCCAAGTGTTCTTGTTTATCGGATATGCAGTACCCGTCGGGTATTTGTTACCCGACCGATGCCCGACGAGTACGGGATGAACAAGAATCTATACCCGAGACAGTTAATGGGGACGGGGACAGGGACGGGATGGATTTTTCGTAGCGGGGAAGAAAACGTTCCGACGATACCCGATGGGTACATCCCATTGTCATCCTTGGTTGTGACGGCTCCACCCTCCAAGCCACGGGCCACCAGGCATCCGGGCCTCCTCCACTCCGTGAGGAAAAAAGGCAGGCAGGCATCCGGTCCCTGTCGCGGACGACGTGTCGAGCGCGCCCAGGGGTGGATCTAGCGGTGGGGCGGGGGGGCTCAAGCCCCCCTACCCAAACCGAATCAGTGTAAATTATTGTAGAGCCCCTATAAATTTTTAGGCAAAGTTCTATAGTATAGGGGGGCTGAGACTTAAGATTAAGCAGCAGTGTTGTTCAGTCCCCCCTAAAATATTTCCTAGATCCGCCGCTGGGCGCGCCACCACGTAGACGCGGGGCCTAGCTCATCACGGAGGATTTGGTAGCTTTGCGTTCTTGGGCCGTGGCGCCGTGCGGGCTTCAGCTTCGCCATCCGTACGGAACGGATCTTCCGTGCTTGCTCGCGCCGCCGTAGTACAGGTTTGATCGTTTGTTTTGTCGTTTGGCTGATAAGTCATGGCAGCTGTTAGTTAATTTATTATAAAAGAATATATTATTTATTCGCTGAAAAAATACGAATTATAAGCCCACACGGAGCGGTTGTGTTTGGCCGTCGACCGTCGTCACCTCCGGCGCGGGCTGGTCGCGGCGGCTGAAAAAGATTTCCGTCTTGCTTGCCGACCAGACAAGTGCAGGCGTGCTCGTCATTTGATAAGCGGAAAAGTAGCAGGTTGCCTTTGACCGGCGAACTGACGCATTATCCAGACGCAAAAGGCGGTAGCCGTGCGCCCGTGCTGACGATAAAAAGGAGAGGCAGCAATATCCTTGCATGACTACCATTTTTTCTTTCAGAGAAAAAAAAATACTCTTTTTGTCTAAAAAAACATAATTCTAGCTTTGAATCTGGACAAGACGTTTGTCCAGGCTCGATTATGTTTGTTTTTTTACGGAGGGGTAGAGTTTAGAGTTTGTCCTTCAGAACTTTTGGATTTTGCTGGACTAGATTTAAATATCAGCGAGCAGATTACTAGTACATGTATTCAGGCTTTGGACAAAGCAACAGGACAAATCAGAGATCAAGTATGATAAGCCATGAAAAGCTATTATATGCCCCTAATCTTACCAGTTAATTTCCATGGTAATCTCTCCAGGTCAGCATGTACGTCACTGGAAAGAAGAACATCAAGGTCGGTTTTATTGTTTTTGCGAACTGAAGAACAGCAAAGTTGACCAGCCTACATATCTGCACGAGTGAGACGTGTTTGTTAGAATTGATCTTATCCGTCTTGACCCAACGGTCGAGACGGACCCCTTGACCGCATCCTGATCGGAGACGTCTAGCCATCTAGTGGCTGGTGGGCCCCCGTCGCACAGTGCCTATAAAGAGGAGGTGGGGTAAACGGCTCTCAGTACGAGGTTCACCGCCGCCACAGCCCCACGGTCCTAACCCTAATCCGATCCAGAGGGTGGCACTGCTAGCGGCGGGAAGCACCACCGGACCGCCGTAGCTCCACCCCGCCGGGACTCCGCCACCTCTACACCGTCACTACCACACCGCCACTGACACCGATGCCATGGACTCCTCGAGCTCGTCCACCAAGCCCGACGGTCTGTACCTCTCCTTTTCTCCTCTCTCACTCTCTCTGGATCCATGTATTCTAGTTCTTTCATACCGAATGGACTAAATACCCACTGATCTACTCCTAGTCGATCCAAAAGATTTAACAATGGCATCAGAGCCGGTTTGCAAGGTGTAGATCACGGCACTGGGCAAAGAAAAGAAAAGAACGGAGCTAGATCCGATTCGGATCGAAAGAAAAGAAATACAAAGGGTTCATCGAACCCTAAACCCTAATCGGGTGAAGAAACAGGGAAAGAAGGGGTCTCGATTTCGAAAAGCAAATCAGAACCCTAACTCTAACCGAGGATCAAGAAAGAGGAATCGAAACCCTAACCCTAAAAGAAAAGAAAGAAATGGAAGGATGGAGGGGAGGGGACCTACGTGAGTCTCTTCGACCCCGTCACCACCGTCGTAGCGCGAAAGAGAACCGCCGTAGAGCGGTAAGAAGGCCCGCCGTCGCGCGGGCGGATCGAGCCGAGTCACCACGCGCGGACGCCGTTGCCGCTCCGGCCGCCTCGAGTGGTCGTCGTTGCCTCGGGTCACCGTAGTGTCTGTGTGCGCGAGAACACTGCCGACCGTCGTGGTCACGCCGCCACGCGGCCATGTCTTGGGCTCAGCGGTAAAGGGCACCACCACAAAGCCGCTCGACGGCGACGCGCTCAGCCTTGGGCGAGCGCGCGCGCCGGCGAGGGGCCCCACGGTGGCACCGCCATCTCTCCTCCGGTCACCATGGGCGGCAACCTCTTGCTCGATGCGGGGCTAGAACAGAGGAGAAAGGGAGGGAGATAGATAGGCTGGCTGGCTGGAGACTCGCAGCGGAGGCGGCGGCGCCACCTTTTTTCCTCCACCGCAGCCGCTCCGTTCAGTGGAGAGAGAGGAAAGGAAGAAGAGAATGGACTAGGGTTTGGGGAGGCGTCGGTTGCTCCGGGTTTTGTTCGCCCGATCTATAAGCAGAGCCGTCGGATCGCTATCAATGGCAAGTGATGAATGGGTTGTCTTTTGGCCCAGGTGGGAAGACGAATTCCTGGCCCAGGCCCAGGTTGTGGCCTGGGCACGGGGGAGAGCAGCGCACGTGGCTGGGCTGCTGGGCCGCACGCGCGGGCAGGCCTTCGGGCCGAGCAGGCTTCAGTCCAGCCGGATTACTGCTGCTGCAGGCCAGGCGAGAAGAATAGTAAATGATGTTTTGAAGTCTATTTATTTTCAGAAGCATATTTGAATGAATTTTGATCAATTTGAAGGTTTAAATTTTTGGTAAAATTGCACCAACGTGTTAGATTTTCCAGAGAGTAGAAAAGTACAGTAAAATGCTTCTGAAAAATATATAAAGAAATTTTTGTCAAGTTTCCGCTGCAAAGTTAAAGATGTTGTCTTCTTATTAAATTCGAACCAACAGGAGAATTTAATTTGAAGAGCAGTTATAGTTATTCAATAAATTATGAAAAGTTGATCCTCCAGTTAAAATTGGAACCAACGGGAAAATTTTAATTGGAGGAATAGTCGGTTGATAGTTTAAAGTTAAATTATGGTATTGTTATTTTCTGACCAACGTTGATAATAACAATATTATAATTCTATGAGTCTTATGTTTAAAGTTTAAATCTTTAATGAATTTTGCATCAAAGTGACCAATTTTTCAGAGAAAAGATAAAGATCAAGGAATGCTCTTAAACTAGAGAAATGTATTTTTATGTTTCCGCTACAATGAAGTTGATTGTCTTCTAATTAAATTCGAACCAACGGAAGAATTTAATTTTGAGGAGCAGTTCTATGTTTTATTCCATTTCTGCCAAACGGTGATGTGGAATTAATATAGAAGAATGATGTTTTATTCTATTTCTGCCCAACGGTGATATAGAATAGAACATAAAGTTTTTAAAAGTTTAATGAGCATTATTGTTGAATATTTTTCAGACAAAAGACCTTCATGCTTTCATTCTTGAAGGCAGTAAGAAAAATGAGCTAGGTACTTGTGACTCAGATGATGAAATGCCTAAGGGCAAGTTATGTATGAAAGAATACCATTGTTTAAGGGACTGTGTTCTCTTTAAAGAATGGCTTCAAAAGAAAAGAATTCTAGAATATTGATCCAAGAAAAGACATAGATTAATGAGAGTATTCATTGAGAAATGTCTTTTATGTACTCTCTGTGAAGAAGAATTTATTTTCAGTTTCACTTATGAGAGTTGTAAAAGTCATATACATGTTTAATTTGACTAACATTGGATTACACATGTGTGTTAAAGAATATTCGGATTTATTTCTGAATTTGATGATTGACCATGAGCCAATCCTGGCAATTATGTCTGTTCAAGGGAATTATCTCGTATGGCAGGAAAAGGTTTGTGATAGTACCCACATGGCGGGAAAAGTTTAAGAAAATACCCGCATGGCAGGGTAAAGTTGGCATAGTACATATGTTAACCAATCCTGCATGGCGGGAGAGTTTGGCATAGTACTTATCCCGCATGGTGGGAGAAGGATGTGATGATTCATGTGCTCTAAAGAAATATCCCGCAAATGGAGAGAAGTTTAGGATAGCTCTTATGCTATTCTAGTATTTACCGTACACTCTGATTGTGTCATGGTCATAAGTACTCAATGAGTTTGAGAACAAAAGAAAGTTGCATGTGAACCAAAAGATAAGAATGATATGCAAGTGTGACTTGCAGAAGTATTGATAATAATAGACTATGTTGAGTTTTGAAGTGTAATGAGGAAAATGTACTTCTATACGAATTTTGTTTGCATGATGTAATCATGTGGATGAAGTAAGTAATCAAAGTTTCCTCATTCATAAGAGTTCTGAATGTTTCAAAATTGTGGTAGAAAAGTTCATACCACATTTTGAGGGAGAGAAATGTAAGATTAATTAAGAAAGACAATTAAGAAAGATACTTTCCCCATACTTCAAATAATGCAATGCATACTATGCATTGAAGATAAAAGTGATCTATAAAAGATGAATGTGATCGTTGAGGGAGTAAGACGGTCATAATAATGATACCCCTAAAGTAAAGAAATAGCTAAATTCCTGGACCTTTTTACAGTTTCGATAGGAAGATAGCATAGCCAGCTAGTATTTATACTGGATGACGCCATATGAGTTTTTAGCAGATTAAACCCAAAATAAGAAATTTGAAAATACACCATCTTTACAGAAGATGGAGTAATCTGGGGGAGCATGGTATGTAGATACCTAAAGCTTGAATAGAAGTGGGATTACATATCCACTACAGTGTTTAGAGCAACAAATTGCTTAATACATGTTGATGTTGTATGGATATATAACACCTGATGTTAGCTCTTAAAGAAGATGAATAAGTAAATAAGAATCTTATAATATAGGAGGCTATAGAATAATTGCCTTTTGGCAATGAAGAGTAACAATAGCCCCATATGAAAGAAGTGCCACGAGGCCCCAGAAGGTCTCAAAGAATAAGAAAATCAGATATTTCTGGTGACTAAGAAGTCAATGTTAAGAAAGAAATTCAAATAGAGGATAATTCCACCTCATTTGAAAAGCCATGAGAGGCGCTCACTCGTCTAAATGGCAAGAAGCAAAGGAAGATGAAATGAAATCGATAAATACCAATGATGTTTGGGACTTAGAAGAAATTTCTAATGAAGCCAAAATAGTAGGCTATAATGGGTCTACAAGATAAATGTGACTCTAAAGGGAATATAGAAAGATATCCAAAGGGAATATGGAAAGCTTTAAAGCGCCACTTGTGGTGAAATGATTTACATAAAGAGAAGGAATAGATTATAATGAGCATGTAAGGATTCTTTTAGAATCATAATGGTATTAGTGGCACATTACGATTTATAGTTGCATCAGAAAGATGTAAAGACACATTCCTCAATGGGGATTTGTATGAAAAAGTTTACATGTCATAACTCAAAAAGATTTTGTCATGGAAGGAAAAGAACGTAAAGGGATGTTGCCTAAAGAAATCCATTTATAGATTAAAGTAAGCTTCAAGACAGTGGTTCTTGAAGTTTGACAGTACAATAAGAAAGTTTGGGTTTTAAAGAGAATGTAGAGGACAATTGTATTTATGCAAAGTTTAAACATGGGAAATTTATTTTCCTAATCCTGCATGTGGGTAGCACCTTACTCGCTAGTAGTGGTGTTAATCTACTGTTGGAGAAGAAGCAGTTCTTGTCCTCAAGTTTCAATGAGAATGATCTTAGTAAAGCATCATTTGTTCCATGAATTGGAACTTACCGAGGTAAAAGGAAAAGGGGTATTAGAACTATCTCAAGTGTATACTTAGAGAAGATTCTAAAGAAATAAAGTATATATGTGAATAAACCTGCGCCTATTCCTATAGTCAAGGGTAATAGTTTTTGGAATTTTCAGTGTTCCAAGAATAAATATGAGATCGATCAAATGGACGTCCTATATGCTTCAGCTCTTGGAAGCTTACTGAATGCTTATAAGCAAGAACTTACCCCGACACAGTTTATGTATCCGGGATGTTTTTGGTAGAAGTCCAGTCCAGATATAGATCACTGAAATAGAGTTGAGAATGTTTTGTAATTGTACAAAAATTTATAAGCCTCATGGTGAGTAAGAAAGAATAAGTACTCTCAAATAGTTGTGGGTATAAATGTTAAATTTTGGCGAAATGTTTAGTGAAACTCACATAGTAGCTAACACTCACAGTTGGAGTTTTATTGTGGAAAAGCTCCAAAGAAACAGTTATGGTGTCATCAAAGATGCATACACACAATATAGCTTGTTATGAGGCTTAAGGACAGGCGAAGTGATTAAAAGAACTTACACCCGGAATTGATAATGGTATACAACAGCAATAACCATTTAAGTAGTTCGCTCCTATAACAACAGGTCAAGTGTGCTGCCAAACACATTGACGTTAAAGTTGTACGTTGTGAAGGAGAAAGTCCGGAATCATACTAAAAGTATTGAACATATAAGTAACAAGCAAGTGCTTGCGGATCCGCGTACAAAAGGCTTACCATCCAGTGTGTTTGGAGAACACACAGTCGACATGGGTTTATGGTATAGCCTATGATTTCCGGACAATAAAGAGCCTAAAAGTTAAAGAATCTGTTTCAGAACAGAGACATGTATTGTAGCTGTTAAGTCTATCGGCGATTGACCGTGACGATGAAGCATGCTCTATGCACTAATCCGTGATGGAACAAATAAAAGTGAAAGGGATTAAAGTCAAAGTTTAAAGTTAAAGTATGAGTTGAGATCAAGGGAAAGAATGTTAGAATTGATCTCATCCGTCTTGACCCAATGGTCGAGACGGATCCCTTGACCGCGTCCTGATCGGGGACGTCCAGCCATCTAGTGACTGGTGGGCCCTCGTCGTACAGTGCCTATAAAGAGGAGGTGGGGCAAACGGCTCTCAGTACGAGGTTCACCGCCGCCACAGCCCCACGGTCCTAACCCTAATCCGATCCAGAGGGTGGCACTGCCAGCAGCGGGAAGCACCACCGGACCGCCGTAGCTCCACCCCGCCAGGACTTCGCCACCTCTACACCGTCACTGCCACACCGCCACTGACACCGATGCCATGGACTCCTCGAGCTCGTCCACCAAGCCCGACGATCTGTACCTCTCTTTTTCTCCTCTCTCATTCTCTCTGGATCCATGTGTTCTAGTTCTTTCATACCGAATGGACTAAATACTCACTGATCTACTCCTAGTCGATCCAAAAGATTTAACAGTGTTGCTTTGCGAGGAGTACTAATCTAGAATCTCTATACCACGTCAGGCCGGTTTGCATCATTATTTCTTTCCAGTGTGCACCGCGTGTAATAATTAATTATTTAGTCTCTGATCATGGCGTTGCCATCCTGCTGACGTTACGCTCTGCTACAATCAACCACAACTCCACAGGCACCCTAGCTTAGTTCGCGAAAGTTTTTCTAAAAAGTGCTATAGTACTCATCACATCGAATCTTGCGATATGTGTATGGAGCATTAAATATAGACGAAAAAACTAATTGCACAGTTTGATTGAAAATTACGAGACGAATGTTTTGAGTCTAATTAGTCCATGATTAAACACTAATTATTAAATAAAAACAAAAGTGCTACGGTAGCTAAATTTCTAACTTTCCACCCATTAAACAGGGGCGTAGTAGTAGAGCAGTGCTGCCGTGACGAAGACGTGATCAGCAGCAGCATCGCTAGTACAGCAAGGCACACGCCCGGCAGGCCTGCTGCCTCCAAAGCCCAACCTCTCAGTCTCACCTCTGCTTGGTGCACGCGAGAACACGACACGAGCACAATGGGTTGCCATGGTTTTCGCCGCCCGCCCTGTGGAGGGGCGGCGACACGAGTGACGAGATGGATGGATGCGTACGTGGTGGCTTGGCTGGCCCTGGGCCCTGGCGGCCTGGCCTGGTGTGGAGAGGAGAGCGTGGAGTGTATCGGACTGGCGGTCAATCAGTGCGGTCGGTGGGGCTGGGTGCCGCGGGATGCAGACCGGACGAGAAGCCGCACATGGGGTGGGGGAAGCGGCGGGGCCGCGCCAGATCGCCTCCACAGCTCTACTGTTGGTGGGATCGACCGGTCCATTCCGGTGCGAGGAAAAACAGTGCAAGTTTCTATAGTATTTTCTACTGTGGCAGCGTTTGGATCAAGGCCAGGTTTAGTCCACCAAATTTCCAACTTTGACACTATGCAAAAAGAAAATTCCTCGTCATATCAAACTTGCGGTACATACATGGAGTACTAAATGTTGACGAAATCAAAAACTAATTGTACAGTTTGGTTGTACTTTGTGAGACGAACGTTTTCAGTCTAATTAGGACAATTATTATCAACTAAAAACAAAACGTTACTGTACCTATATAGCTACAATGTATTTGACAGCGCTGATTCGGGCGAACTAAACGTAGCCCAAATGAAATGGCAGAAACTATTCCGGAGCGAAGGCGACTACACCTGTACTTTCAAAGGAATGAAAAAATTAGCTCCTACCTCATGCAAATCTTTCCAGTGGCTCTCGCGTGTCCTCTCACTCACTGATCAACACCATGTTCTCTTGATTGTATCCATCGTGATACAATATTTTTCTCTCATAGTAAAACAACATCAACCAAATTATAAACCATAGAAATGATCAAGCGAATAGGGTAATACGTCAACTCATATATGTCACTTTTTAAAGTAGTTAGCTCTTACTTGCTCTAAACAACCATGGTTAGTACAAACCAATAGATTCCCATGTGATCAGTATTTCTGTGTTTTAAACACCAATTCCTATAAAAATCCTATATTTTTCAATCCTCTGTCTTACAACTCTATTCCTTTACTATTTCTATGTTTTTCTCCATTCCTATGTTTTACATTTCTCCCGTCGAAACATGCCCTAATTTTTTTTTCATTTCCTAGCCTTTGGTTCATAAGAAAAGCTATGGAACACTTCCATAGGATTGGAGTCCTATAGGTGATTTCTGACCCCGTTCGCTTGGCTGAATTTGGCTGAAAACATTGTTCTAGCTGAATTATTGTGAGAGAAAAATACTGTTCCGATTGAAAAAAGAAGCCGAATAAGCCGACTTTCCGGCATGAGCTTAGACTTGATTGAAACTTTTCTTGAGCGAAGAAATCGCGCGCGCGACATGTTTGGCACGTTCTTTTTCTGCTCGGCGATAAAGCACGTTTATTCCGGTAATGCGCAGGCTTGTTCCTGTAGATCTTCTCCCACGGCCTGGTCCAAGGAGGCGACCAGGGACAGGGTGTACCGAGCCAAGGACATACGCCCTATTCGTTTGGGCTTATTTGGCTGATAAGCCATGACTAAAAGTACTATTGGTTAATTTGGTGTGGGAGAAAAATATTGTTCGTTGACTGAGCGATAGCCTCCGACACCGCTGGCCGCGCCATGGACAAGGGCCACGACAACATGGAGGTTACCAGGGAGAAGGCCTACGAGGCCAGGGGCAGCGCATCCGATGCGTCCGGCGCCGCCAGAGACCGCGCCCGCGACGGCGCGCAGCAGACCGGGTTGAGGTCGCCAGGCACTAGGCGGCCGGCGCCGCGCAGTATGCCAAGGACACCGTGGTGGCTTGCAAGGACAGCCTGTTCGTTTCGTCGTAAACGATTGTGGATTATTTACTGCTGACTAGTTTAGTATGAGAGAAAAATACTATTCTATCTTATAGCCAACAGAACAGGCTGACCGGCGCCCTCCTGCAGCAGGTGAGATGCACGTGATACTAGTAATTATTAACTTCTCCATCTTTACCAGTACTTGCCAGAAGGGGGTTCGATCTCAGTGCATTCGGGGGCCAAGCACATGGTTGTCAACACAGCCCTGGGAGCGAAGGACGCGATGATGAACCCGCTCGGCATGGCCGGTGAGAACAACGACGGCCAGGTTTCGCTTTCAGTGCCGTGCAGTTCAGATTTGAAAAAAATGGGAGCAGCAGCCTATTCCTTTGTTTCACCTAAGCTCGCCATCTCATCTACTTTCAATTCCCATAGATTAGAGAAGTATGTCATCTCAATTCCTGAGATTTTCCTTTCCCTATCCTACAATCAAAAGGGCCCTTAGGGTAAAAACTATCGTATTTTCCACTTGCATTAATTGTCCTAACTTACCTAAGTATTTTGCTAATATGACAAGCAATTTATTGAGGAGAGAGAAAGAAATAACTTCTTAATAAGAAATCATGTCTACACGAAAACCAAAAGACAAAGATAGTGTTTGGATCACTAGTCCAAGGACTAAAGTTTAGCCCCTAACCTTTAGTCCTGCTAGGCTGTTTGAATCCATGGGCTAAACTTTAGTTCTCTAATCTATAATAACTGATTTACCCTCATTTAATTATTCATGCATAGTCATGCATGCGAGCGGCAAGGGGTATGAGACGTCCAACGTCCGCCCCGAGGGAGTTTAGCTCAGTTTAGGGTATCTTTGGCAGCAAAAGATTTTAGCTCAGTTTTTAGTCATTTGCTCACTTTTAGCCTCCCTATTTAGATCCTCATGGTAAAAAAAGGCTAAAAGTGCAGGGCTAAAGTTTTGTCATGGGATCCAAACATGGACGAAGAGATATGCCCCGTGTTCGCTTGAGCTTATTCAGAACTATTTTCAGGCATGAAACTATGTTTTTCTCTCACAACATTTCAGCATAAACATCAGTATAAGCTAAATTTCAATATCAACGAACAGAGTGATGATAGGTAGATGAGAGAGACAGAAGATGTGTGATTGGGCAAAATATTATTCCGTAGATTCTATCTATTGAGAACGTAGTTGTTATATGTATTTCTACTTGTATAAAAACCATATATGGTTTCTAGTACTGGGAGTGTCTTTTTTTTTTGCACATCTGAAAAATGAAATAGGATACGAAAATGGCCAGTCATGCACGCCGGCAGCCTGGCACGCGTCTTCGACTCTCCGTAATCGTACCGACACTGACTCTGCTTGTTTTCTTGGCACCAGAGTCGATCTCCACTACTGACTGACGGAGCTGCAGGCGAGCGGTAGGCAGGGGTAAACCGACACCCAGTGCTAACTCACGTTCTTCACAGCAGTACTACTATGCTCACGGACCATGGTGATCCTGTACCTAACGAAAGCATGGTGTCGGCAATCGGCATGTCACCGGTTCCAAAACGAGTGCTATGTGCAACGTTCTGATCCGAGAAGATGACCAAGGCCCATTTTATATGTTGAATGAACCACATTTGTTAATTAACTCTCTTATGTTTTCATCATCGCTTCGCGTAAAAGGTTCGATTCGGAGTTAACGGCCTCCCTAAGTCTATGCTTTTAACTTGGTGCTAAAGTTCGATCGCTACACAAACTCGGTCCAGCCCGCAGCCTGCGGTGCTACAGCATTAGGCCTCGTTCCGCTGGATCTCACACCATGTCAGGTAGATGCATGTCAGCGATCTAATCCTGGCCTCAGACATCTAAAATCGAACATGTGGGAGTCCTGTTTAGGGCAGGCAACTCCGGCTAGGAGCAAACAGCTGGCACCGTAAAATGACCCTAAATTATAATTTATTTTGACTTTTCAAAGTGTATATACAAATATATATCATTAGTTATACATGTAGAAATATGCTATGTCTATATATCTATATGTAATAAAAATTAATTATCTATAAATATATAAATATAATTTGGAACTAAGGTGACATAGAGTAGAGTATATTTACACGATGTCGATGCGTCCATAGAGTAGAGTATATTAACACGATGTCGATGCATCCGGAGACCAATACCCGAGCTATCTTCTTCGAACGGCGTACAAAGACAATGCATACATTTATATACACACGGCGATATCCTGATAGGTACACCTACTAATCGATCGTCAACCGGTGTTCCGTTCGCTTAGCTTATAAGCCATACTTTTTTAACTAATGAATAATATTTTTTTTCATAATAAATCAGCCAACAATACTTTCAACCATGACTTATCAGCCAAGCGAATATGACGGATATCCCCAGCCGGTCACAGCCTACTGGGCTGACGTGGTCTGGTCGCCGGCCGCCGGCCGCTCCACGCGCTCGCGAACTCAGCTGCCGCCTACCGGCAATTCACCATGGCATATAGGCGTACTCCTACTTCTGTACGGAGTACTTGTCATGCTTTCAATAGACACTGGTGAGCGCTGACGACTTCAAGTGTGCAACAACAAAGAGTCAAAGGTGCTTCCGCATTTTCCCAAACATGTGCTTCCGCATTTTCCCAAACATTTGCCCATCCATCAAAATTACGGCTTGTCCTTAAATCCGACTTATCCGTTTTTTTTTTATCCAGAATAGTGTTTTTTCTCATAAATTTTTCCAGAATTCCTCCAAACCATCCAAATTTTTCATCAATCTAAGGCCTCGTTTAGATTGAGGTTAGGAATCAGTATTTGGCACTGTAGCACTTTCGTTTGTATTTGACAATTATTGTCTAATCATGGCCTAACTAGGCTCAAAAGATTCGTCTCGTAATTTACAATCAAACTGTATAATTAGTTATTTTTTTATCTATATTTAATACTCCATACATGCATCAAAGATTTAATGTGATGAAGAGAGAGCGAAAAACTTACTATCGGCTTTGTGCAGCGACTGACAACGGCAATCACAGGCCGCAGGCAACACATCGCACGCCACTTCTGACCGTTGACGACCGCGCGCAGCTAGCGACTGCCAACGCCCGCATTTCTGCCCTCGAAGGCGTCACAGCATCTCCATCGCAAACTCTCTGCGTCTGTCACGCTGTAGCGTGACGGCACGACCCCCGTGCCCTCTCCTTTCCCGTCCATGCGGCCGGTCACGTTTTGTTACACTATTTCAGCAGTATTTTTCAGTAGATAAATATATATCTTTTACAATATTTTAACATAAGATAAATTTCAGCGAATAGGATCAAGAAAAAAAAAACTGAGCAAGCAGGTAGGCCAAGTGACGGGGACCGGAGAAACGGAGGCAAGACGAAGGATGTAGCTACATCGGGACCGGGGCACCATGACCCTGGTAGCGGCAGGGTCAAGTGCTGGCCTTATCGCGCGACGGGTTGCGTTTTAACTTCCTCCCATCTCCACCTCTTCTCTAGAATGTTCACCCCCGACTGCTTTTGCTAGCTAAGCTTACTATTCAGAAATGCAAGTGCACAAGGTGTAGCTTGCACACGTCAAACCCTCTTTAGCGCAGGGGTGACGGCTGCGATAGCTCCCCGCTCGTTAGTCCGAGCCCGAGAGGCGATCGGGAACTCCGGGCCTCCCCCCGGTCGCTTCTGAACCGTGCAAAGCGAACCCTGGAATCTCGGCCCGTGCACTATACATTGACGGGAGTCTTTGGGGCCTTTGTAGTGAATCAGCAGACCTATGGGCCTGCGTTGTTCAGATCCCCCACCCTTTCCTTACTTTTTGCTTCAAAAAAAAAAAAACAATATGATGATTTACACATGACTCAACATGACATTATGCAAGTTCCAGTGCACCAATTACAGCAAGGTTTTAAAACAATGCAAGTCAAGAATTAGTACTGAACCAGAACGCTGCACCAGCGTCATCTAAAGGTTAAATACTGCACAGACAAGAAACGACAGCAAAGAGAAAAAATCAAAGATCTTTGTATTCCCTACCTGTGTAAGAATTTACACCGATCAAATCAATGGAGACGACCCTGATACAGGGACCACTCTACCACAAATCACACTAGATGTACACACCGCCAATTCTTTACAGAACATATGGACATGGTGGGGGAAAATTGCAGCTATCGATCCTCCTAGGAAGTTGCCTTCTTAGTCTAGCTCTGCTATGTAGTTAGGCAGCTCACCCTGGCAGAGGTACTCGTCGCAGTGCGACGCCGATCCCCAGCCCCTCCGCAGACGGAAGATGTCCTCCGTGAAGGTGGACCCTGATGATCCTATGAATATGTTTGATAGTGCACAGATCGTCTTGTCAAGCATCGCATCAACCTGAATAAGCATATTGTTGTTTAGTAAAGCTGTCACACTCAAGATGAGAAACTACATAAGACCATATATGTACCTGAACATCTCCGCCCATGTGGTTTCGGTGTAGCAAGGCATCCCATTTCTCAGAGCTGTCGTGCTCTGGCCTCTTCACAAGAGGGACTTGTCTGTTGTTGAATACAACCAAGGACTGCAGAAGATTTGTTTCGCTCTCAGCAGCATCGGTAGATAAATATATCACAGGTGCATTAGCCTTCTCAACGATTCGCAGAATGCATTCTGCCGCCTGAGGGATGGGGAAGAAGCAGCTCTCTTTCTTCACATTACTACAAGAACATCAAGAGAAAATTAGTCAATTGTCCCACAATAATATTATCCACAGGGTTAACTGCAAATGATGCACAGACCACAAAGACTTAACTAGCAATAGCACTACACATTCCTCAGAGTATGTGATAAATGTCATCTCCAACCAAGCTAATATCGAAATACCAACAATATTCTTTTATGTGCACTGGGTACTAGTTTCATACCATTACGACACAGTACATAGGCAGCTAATTGTAGCACAAAAATTAAGTCTCCAACAACTGTGCCACCACAAGCAACAGCAAATAACATAATGAATGAGGTACCTCTAAGGCATAGATCATTAATCTATCTATATATTTATGTATTCCAACAAATAGGGAAAAATCATTGCAAGTTCATGTCCAACTAAGCTGTATCACCATACAAAGTCCCAAGATTCAGTGCTGAATATCATGTCCAGCTCCAACAAGCTATATCCAAATACCAACAAGATCACTTTGTAGTTGTGATGTACCAGGTACTAGCTTCATGCAGTTGCATACATATAACTTATACATTGGTAGCTAATTATAGTATAATCTTAAGAACATAATAACCGTGCCAGTAAATAACATTCAAGGCATAGATGATATATCTGTATATCTAACATAACAAGGAAAAAATAATAACATATTCAATTCACACCACTCAACCTGATTAAAATAACCAAATAAAACTAGAAATAAGATTTTCTTAGCTTTTGATAAAGCAAATAAAGATGCTTAATAGGTTATGAAACTATGAGCCACAGAAGACGGCCTGATTGAGATCAGTATCAAATAAGTTTGATTGGCATGCAAGGTCAGTTATAATTTATTCATGAAATAATTTGACAAACAAGAGATTAAACATACTGACATAGTGACATTCCAGCAACGCATGACTATTGTGTGTAACTACTGCTATTGAAATTTATTTCTTCTTGAGTCACTGCGGGGGCTCTCTGCATTGGGTACGCCCTTTTTGAGTCACTGTAAGCCATTGATTGCTGAATTGATCTAGTCAAACTTTATTATCAACTTGATAAACCAGTGGCATAGGAAACAAAGAGCAGCTACCAGTTCAAAATTGGGCAGTTATGTTGCTGAGTTTCCTTTTTTGGTCGAGACATGGGACGATCTAAAACCCGAGCCGAGCTACTTGTGAGCTTTGGCGACCCCTTGTGACAAGCAAAATGTGACTAATAGATGTTTCCATAATGTTATTGATTTTTTGGAATATTGTTATAGATTGTTGAATGTAGCACCACTCTGTTGTCAGTCACAGGCCATAAGCATCAAGATCAGTTTGTCAGAAATGTTCAACCACAATATGACCGTTTAAAAGACCCCATCAAAGAAAATTAAGGACAAAAAATGCTGCGACTAGTTCAGGCATCGTGACAGTACACAACTACGCTTATTTCCAAGGGTCAAACTATTGAATTATTCATGTAACAAGAATGCCTTAACACTTCTCAGCAACTGCACATTATGTAGAATTATCCAAGAAAATAAAGTTAACTTACAAGACCAAGGATAGTGTTTCAATGCAATAGTCAATGCTAGAGCAGATACCATCACTCAACATCACTGGGAATAACTAATGAAAGTAAGCTATGGAATATATTACTCTATCATACAGTTTGTATGGTAAATTCATTATTAAGCAGGCACTTCCTCAGTTCCTTGAATAGCTTTATTAACCAAGCACAAAATAGTTTGATCAACTGTGCAGATGTCAGATGCTGACTTGCAGTATATTTTGCCTAGATCTGAGAGAAGCATCTAGAACCAACTCCAACCATTCTTTGTCAGAACAAGTGCCTAGTTTTGTATGTGCATCACAGAAGGAGACACCAATTGCACTGTCCAAAGGAACAGCAGTCATGGAATAACCAAAAGAGGATATGACCATGACTAGCCTAGAATTCCCAAGATGTGTAACAAAGGATGAAGCCATCTACTACAAGAGCCTATCAAGCATAACCTTATAAAATGTAAATGCAGCCACTATAATATGTTTGTCTCACAAAATCCACAATTCACAAATAGATAATGTTCAGCAGGTTAAAAGATCTTGTGTATCTCACCAGAATTTAAGGAATCCGTGCCGTCGAAAATGCAAAGCAATATAGTTTCCTCCCAAGAAAGTCTGGACGAAGCGTTGAGCAGTGAGCAGTATGAGCCTACTTGGTTGAATCAAAGTCTTGCACTTGTGAGCCAATGGACCACCAGGTTGATTCAGCCACTCATCCTCCACATCAGCATAGAACATGTCGCCAATGGCAAGGACCTCAGCCTCTGTCGAAAACTTTGGTGTAATATCCCCAACAAATCTCTTCTTTGGCTCCTTCAGCTTCGCATCCTCTGGCCAGGCTGCCTCAATCTTGCCCAGAGAAATCCCCAGTCCTTTCAGCTTCTTAATATGGTCCTCATCAAGGAAACATGGAGGCGAGGCTGCGTAGCATATGAACTGATCAATGGCCACTTTCTTCTTCTTCTCCACAAACTCCTCATAGGTGATCATAACTTTCCTCCCAATGCAGTCATTAATGTGGTTGATATCAAGCACCCGATCATACGAATAATCCATCTTCTGGCTGGGCACCACCAGGGTACGGCCAAGAAGTGCTGCCATGAACATGTGCTTCTCCAAGCAAATCAAGTGGTTGGACATTTGCCCGGAGATGCAGATGGCTAAGAGGAACCGGTCTTTCTTGGGGTTCCACTCAATGGTCCGCCGGTTGGCCGGCAATTCCCTCTTCCTGCACCCGGCAAAGGGGAGATCGAGATCCAGGCCGTCGTCGGTCGCATTGCCGGACCCGGAGCGGTGCGAGGAGAGGAGCGCCGCTTGGATCTCGCGGTTGATCTTGATCTGGCTCTCGAGCGCCGACTGGAGATCGGAGAGCGAGATGGGGGCGGGGGCAGAGCCGTTGGTGGGGGCAGCGGTGCGGTTGAAGAGGCTGAGGAGGCCGGAGCGCTGGAAGCGGAGGAGATAGAGCGCGTGCAGCTCGGCCTCGCGCATGCGGGAGGCCGCGGGGTCGGCGGCGGGTGCGGCGGAGGGGAGGCGGAGGGAGGTCGCACCCCCGAAGGAGACGAAGAGGATTAGGAAGAGGAGTGGGAGGGAGACGAAAAGCACGAGGTAGCGGCGGGACCAGAGGATGCGCCCGAGGGAGGCGGCGGAGGAGGGGAGCGCCGGGCGGAGCGCGGCGACGCTGAAGGAGGAGGGCGGCGAGCGGGAGCGGGCGGAGGGGGACGGGGGCTTGGCGTGGTTCTGCGGTACGAAGGTCTCGAGGTCGTCGTCCTCGTCGGAGGCAGACGAGCCGCGGTCCATGGCGGCGGAGGGGGAAGTGTCGGTGGGCAGTGAGCAGCGCGGGAGGGGCCGAGGAGACGTGGAGTGAGGTGGTGACTGGAGAGGAAAGAACGGGTGGGAAAGAGGGAGAGGTTGGATGATGGTGACGGTTGAACCAAACGTTTGTTCAAGCCCAAATCTTCGTTAAAAAAGATCGTAATTTTTGGTGAGACCTTAAAAAAAATTCAGCGGATTTTAACATCACTATTCTAACTTTATTTTTATCCTCCATGTTACTGCCATCAGATTAAACTCTAATTTTTTTTTACAATAATTGGAAAAAAATTCGATGGCTGACATCGACCGAGAGCGGCTAATCCGACGGCAACAAAGGTGGGAGGCAATGGGATGGAGGCAATGGGAGGCGATTGATGTGTCTATGATCGGTGGGACATATGCGCAAAAATCGCCTTCCATTGCCTCCGCAAATGTGGGGATTATGACTGGACGGTAATTCCATTCTCGTAGTTTTTTTTTATAAAGGGTAAAATGGTAACTCTATAAATGCAATACTAATAGTTTTTTTTTCGTCATCCGCTCAAGAAGGTAACACGAGCGAGATAGCCTCAGCTGGCAATGCCAGCCATAACGTCGCCGGAGAAGCACTTTATAAAGGTAAACTTGGGATGGAAAGATTGTCAACCTTGTTGATGGGCTTTGAATTGCCGGTGTTCAACATGTACTTTGTTCGTCAGGCTATTAGATACTCCATCTTAGGATTTGGAACGGATGAGGACACACTTACCAGGGCGATCATCTCAGGGTCCGAGATCGGCATGAACAAGATCAAAGAGGAATACAAGGTCAGGTTCAAGACCACGGTCACCAGCGACATTGTTGATGACACCTCCGAGTATTACAAGGACTTACTGCTGACCTTGATAGGGAGTGAAGATTAAAATTAAAACAACCTGCTTTTGTTGGGAAAGACGTGTAGAATGTGTATCCGCAACCACCAAAAAAAAGAACTTTCATCAGAGAACATGTACAAAGACCGAAAATATTCTGATGCATTCATGCATATGCATCCATTCTTTACAAGATTTTAAAAGGTCCATATCACGTTCAGATAAACCAAACCATTCTCTCCTTTGTGTTTATTGGATAGTTCTGAAAAGCTCACGTTCAGATAAACCAAACCATTCTCTCCTTTGTGTTTATTGGATAGTTCTGAAAAGCTCCTT